>NC_142939.1:62340886-62360886 GCF_046866305.1 Octopus bimaculoides | reverse complement strand
AGGGGAAATTATAGTAAGGATAAGCAGGAGCAAAGTTCAGTTCCCCTTGTGTGTATTTGTCATCCCCTTCATCTGAGATGTTCACTTTGCCAAAGACACATTCTTCATATGCTGGAGGAGCTGAAGGAACTGCAAAAGATTACAGAAATGAGATTATAGGTTAATGAATTGCATGTGTGTGTGTGTCTGCATTTCTACAACATCACAGAAGAAATCAACTGTCAAAAGAGATCAGGTAACAAGAGAACCTCCTTGTAGTAATTCTATCCACTAGAAAGAGCTGCCAAATCTTCAATTCATACCCTACCATTTAAAATAATGTAAAGGTAAAGACAGACAGTCATGGCTGGAATGGTTTTTATCATAGATCAGCAATAACATGTTTGGCCAGGGACTAAACAACAACGACAACAATAAATGAAAGAGGGATGAAAGAGAAGAACAAAAGAGTGAGGGTGCAATAAAATGAGAGAGAGTGAGGGAGGGAGATAAAGAGGGAGAGGTTTAAAGCAACTGTTTCATTAGAACCTTCATTGGTCAATGCTGACCATACACCTGCATGTCTATGTGCAAGTCTGAGCAAGGTGCCTTTGAAGGAGACTGGCATTTACCCATGTATGCAAATTTCCCATCTTCACATCATTGATGCTTATCAAAGGCCAGTCATATGGTCCAATATAAAATGGCATCAGCATCATCACAATCATTGCTGTCAAGAAACAAAGAACTGTAACAAACACCAAAAGGTAATTGATCCCAGTGAATTAAGTCCATCAATTCACTGTCCAAGACTGGCATTTTTTATTGACCCTGAAAGCCTAAAATCAGAAGTTGACCTCAGAATGATTTGAACTCAGAGTGCCAGTAATCAGAAAAAATACTGAAAGGCATTCTGGCCAACATTCTAATGACTGCCATTTTGTTATTCTTTTAACCCTTTAGCCTTCAAACCAGCCATATCAGGCCCAAATATTCTATCTGCTTCTTGTTCAAACTGATTAGATCCAGCCTCTTACACGTACCCGACAATGTCATTCTAAATAGTAACAATCACATCACTGAAATCTCAAAGCAACAAAATAATGTAAGATTAATACAAAACAATGTGAATAAATAATAAGGATTACATTTGACAGAGTAATCAAAATGCTTAAGGGTTAAGCAGCTGTGACTTATAGAAACCCCAAAGAGACAACAACACATCACAGAAACTCAGTCACAATAAATGAATGGAAAAGAGAGACATTTTACCCAAGAAATAGAATTATAGAAAGAATTTGGTCAGATGGTAGTGTAACATGAACCTTAATAAATAAAAAAATAAAAGCTTTGGCAGTACATTTACTAAAATTGGAACAATACAGAAAAGATTAGCGTGGTCCTGCACAAAGATGATATGAATATCTGTCAAGTGCTTTATATTTGTTTTCTATTGAGGCACACATGGCTGTGAGATTAAGAAGCTAGCTTTCAAACTATGTGGTTTCAGGTTCAGTCCTGCTGTGCTGCAACTTGGCCAAATTTCTTCTAAAATGACTATAGGCTGTCCAATGCTTTATGAGTGGATTTGGAAGAGAGAAACTGGGTGAAAGCTCTTCTTATATGTGTGTGTGTGTGTGTGTGTGTGTGTGTGTGTGTAAGTAGATATATGTGTGTGTGTGTGTGCATGTGTGTGGTAGGTATTTGTGCTTTTGCGTCTGTGTTTGTCCCCTCACCCACCATGTGACATGGTTTGTTTACATATCTGTAATTGAGCAGTTCAGCAAATTAGACCAACAGAGTAAGTACCAGGCTTAAAAAATTACCATATTTTAACGTGTATGAGGAACCCTCATGTATAAGGAACCCACTAATTTTAGGGGCTTAAAATCTGGAAAAAAATGGTTTTGTAAGGGATTAGGTAAATTTTGATAAGTGCACCCACACTTATCAGGTAATGCGTTTCATTTTTGTGTGCAGAAACCATTCCTCTTCATAAAACGGAAGCACCAGATGGACATGCCTTTAAAGTCAATTGTCTCTTGTCCTTCCTCTTTGCTCTTTTTTATCTCCTGAGCAATTCTCCTTCCTTAATCAATGAGGATCTGTGTTGAAACAAACGCACCAGTTTGCCTTTGGTTTTTGACCCAGTGTTTGAGTTCTTCCTCCAAATTTGGCCACATTTCCTTTTTGCCTCATGCTGCTCTCTTCATCCTTAGCATCTGTAAAAGTTCATCTTTGTGCTTTCTCCACAGTCCAATCATGGCAGCCATAGGAGGAGGTCCAAACTCTCTTGCTACAGTCTTATTTCCATGTTCCTCTGCAAACTGAATCACTTTCAATTTGAAATTTGCAGGATATGAAATGTGCTTTTTATTCGCAGACTTTTTTATGCTGATAGAAAACAAAAATCTATAAAAAGAGTAATGCAGGATCAATTTAAATAACTGTAGACAATATCTAAGATGGTGTCTCAGTTGAATTTCCATATTTGGCTATGCTACATTCATTCCTGTTTCAGTGTGAGTTGCACTGCCATATATGGCTATTGAGCATGCTTGCTGTCTCTGATAGGTTGTATGACCTCCATATGCAGCCTGGGTTTTTAAAAGAGTGTTAATGTTTGCACTTGTGTGTTTACTCACAATTTTAAATGATATCTAGAACTGTCGTGTTAATATAAAACTATGGATTTAACAGTCTCAGCGAGCACAAGTAAGTACTATTTGGCAAATGATTGTCATTCATGATGGCGGCTTTATGTGCATGCCATTGCTTGATGAATGGATAGCAACTCACCCAATAGGACATTACAACCCATTGGGTGTTGGCCTGAGGCTTGTGATGTTTTAAGTCATGGAGATTTGAGGTTTGAGAAATTAAGTAATTTATTAAAATCTATAGTACTATCCTGAAACAATGAAAAGCAAATACAGGTTCTTTATACACGTTAAAATACGGTAAGTGCTCAGTTCAGTGAGTTCTACTAAATGCATCAAAGCTGTGCAGTCGAATGAGTGAAGCAGGTAAAAGATAAAAGATTATAAAATGCAAGAAATACTTACTGGAACTGGCACCAGTGCCTATGGGTGTTGCACTGGGTTCTGGATAAGACGTCTTGGGTAAAAGAGACCCATACTGGGTTGCATATCCCCCAGCATTATACTGGCTTGGAGCAGGCAGTCCAGCTGAAGGAGCAGGAGGCATGTAAGTTGCTAATGGAATGGTTCCAATAATTATTTCCATTGGTAGTTTTAAAGACACAGCCATCGACGCTGACACAGAAAACTTTGGTTTTAAAAATGAATAAAAACAAGAATTAAAAAAAGATAAAAACATAAGAGAAAGAATATTCTCATATTTCTATTATTATTATTATTTAAAAGAAGGCAGCGAGCTGACAGAATCGTTAGCACGCCAGGCAAAATGCTTAGTGATATTTCGTCTGTCTTCACATTCTGAGTCCAAGTGCTGCCAGAGTCGACTTTGCCTTTCATCCTTTTGGGGATCGATAAATTAAGTACCAGTTACACATTGGGGTTGATGCAATTGACTTAATCCCTTCCCTCAAATTTTGAGTCTTATGATTCCAGTAAAAAGGTTTATTATAATCTAAAAGGTAGCGAGCTGAGCAGGCAGAATTGTTAGCATGCTGGACTAAATGCTTAGTGGTATTTCGCCATCGCTGCATTCTGGGTTCAAATTCCACCGAGGTCAGCTTTGCCTTTCATCCTTTTGGGATCGCTAAATTAAGTACCAACTAAACACTGGGGTTGGTGTAATCAACTAGTCCCCACCCAACAAATTTCAGGCCTTGTGCCTATAATAGAAAGGATTATCAGAATTAAAAAGGTGGTAAGCTGACAGAATCGTTAGCATGCTGGACAAAATGTTTAGTGGTATTTCACCCATTGATGTGTTCTGAGTTCAAATTCCACCAAGGTCGACTTTGCCTTTCATTGTTTCAGGGTAGATAAATGAAGCACCAATAAACCACTGGGGTCAATGTAATTGACTAGTTCGCTCCCCCAATATTTCAAGCCTTGTGCCTATAGTAGAAAGGATTATTATTATTATTAAGGCAGTGACCTGGCAGAATCGTCGGCACGTCAGGTGAAATGCTTAGTGACATTTCATCTGTCATCGTGTTCTGAGATCAAATTAACCCTTTTGATACCAAACTAGCTCTGGCCCTGAGTACAAATGTCTTGTTTTCATAAATTTTGAATTAAAATCTTCCATCAAATTTTAGTCACAATTTATGTTCCTAACACTAGCTTAATAATAGCTAAGTTATTTTACTAAATTCTTTGTTATATTTAAAATTAATTGAAAGAAGCACAGAGCATCTCAAAATAAATACGGTAATGAAAGGGTTAAGACGGTGAGCTGCGGAATTGTTGGCAAACTGGATAAAATATTTGGCAGCATTTTCATCCGACAGGCTGGGCTGCCATACACCCACTGGACTCTTCTAGAGAGGGTTAATGAAGGGTATGAGGGAAGATGGCCAGGAAACAATTCTGGATATTGAAGACGTTCTGAGTAGTCTCTTCTGGAAGGCTTTCAAATTGGGGACTGTAGACAATTTACAGAAGTCTTTGACATGGCAATGCGATTAAGAATGTAATGGCATTTTTTTGACACTCTTATGATTTTGCTAATCTACCACTTGGAGGAGGAGGAGGATCGTCATCATTATCATCATCATCATCATCATCATCATCATCATCATCATCATCCTTGCTGGTTTCAACATATTAGTGTTTGAAGGAGAGGATTTAAAGAAAGAAGTAAGGAAGTGAGAAAAAGGAAAACAACTATAAAATAAAAGAATAAAAGAGGTTACATTTATTTGCAATGGGAGTGTGAATGTAATCTGAGTCCATGCATGGCTTCTGCTATAAAGTCATAATGAGGACACTGGTAGTTTTGATTTCAGCTTGGATTGGGCAAATGTGTCAGTGGTATGCAGGATATAATTTTTTTTATTGTTCTACTTCTTCAAACCAAATTATTCTGATGCATCATGACACATTTTACATCATGCAAATCAGTCTAAGCAATGACTTTCTTAAGTTGTCAAATGACACTGTAGAGTCTTTAGTGATTGCTTCCTTATACCTAAGGCTGGGTTTTCTTTTACTCCAATGTCCCTCTACTTGTTGGCCACACAAAAGAATTTTCAGAATGCAGTCATCTTTCATTTGAACATGTCCTACATATCTTTCATTTCATGCCATCTTTCATTTCATGTCCTGCATATCTGTACTGAATTCTTAGCTGCTTGCTTTTGATACTGGAGATATGACATTTTGCTAAGATTTTGACATTTGATATCTTGCTGAGCAATAATAATAATAATAATAATAATAATAATAATAATAATAATAATAATAAAAATAATAATAATAATAATAATAATAATAATAATAATAATAATAATAATAATAATAATGATAATAATAATAATGATAATGCTTTCTAATTGATGTATCAATACCAGCAGATGACAACGTTTCTCTAAAAGAAATGGAAAAACTTTCAAAATACAAAGACCTGGAAATAGAGATAACTCGAATGTGGAGTCTAAAAACAGAAACAATTCCTATCATAGTAGGTGCCTTAGGTATAATAAAAAAAATATTCAGACAAATACATAACAAAAACACCAGGACTTACAAATATATATAACATACAGAAAATTGCACTACTGGGTACTGCACACATTCTACGCAAAACACTTTCAATACAGTAAACATAAGAGCACCACAGCAAACTACAGCACATACCCAAGGCGTACAGAGCTGTGCTCGGTAGTGAAGTGAAAGCACGCTATAAAAATAAAACTACTGAACAATAATAATGATAATAATAATAATAATAATAATAATAATAATAATGATAATAATAATGATAATGATAATAATAATAATAATAAACGCCCTGATGCAGTACCAGGCAGTGGCTCTCACAGCTTTTGATCTTAACTAATCGGAAGTGTTATCATGGTGATGATAGAGATGATGATGTTGATGGTAAAGACAATGCTGATGATGTCGTTGATAGCAAAAATGGTGATAATAATGATGATGGTGATGATGTATGACGACAGTGGTGGTGATGGTGATAATGATGAAAATGACAACAAGGACAACAACAAAGTTGATGATCCTTAATATATAACCAATAATTAATTGAAACACTTACCGTCAATATATATTCAATGTCAATAATGTTACAGTACATCAGATGGGATGGTGGCAATGGTGGGATATGAAGAGCTACTTGGTTCCAATAGTCACTTTCCCCAGGCTGAATACCTCCTTGCATCACGGATGTGACATTTTTACGCTCAGTTTTTGTTTTAGTCGCTGCATGAAAAGAAATAACCTGCAAAGGGTAAGAAAGATACAACATTTTAAAATGATAATTAATATCTTAATTAATAAGATAATCAATATGATAATTATTTGGGATATATAATGTGCAGGCGTGGTTGTGTGGTAAGAAGTTTGCTTCCCAAGCACATAGTTTCAGGTTCAGTCCCACTGTCAGGTACCTTGTGCAAGTGTCTTCTACTATAGCCTTGGGCCAACCAAAACCTTGTGAGTTGGTTTGGTAAATGGAAACTGAAAGAAGGAATTTTGAGAGGGGAGGAGGCATTGGAGGAAGTGATCTTGTATCAGATGATGAAATGTTAGTGGGTGATAGAGAGATAGAGAAGCAGAAACAGGTGTCTTGCTATAGAGGAGGTACATGGTTACCCAGCCTCAGAAAGAGAGAGAGAGAGAGAGGTAGCAAGAAAGAGGACAAAGACAGGTGTGTTGATGTAAAGGAGATACTTGGTTACCTAGCCAGAGGGAAGAACAAGAGAAAGATTAGAGTGACCAAGAATGAGGGAAGAAACAGATGTGTTGCTGTAGAGGGGATACAGAGTTACCCAGAGGAAATTTGAGGAAGGAAAAAACGCAGTTTAAGAGATGTAGTTTAGTTTCTTGCATGCAGGTGGGAACAATTCTTCTAGAACTCAGTTTTACTGAGATCTTCTCTCGAACTTCGTATCTCGGTCCATTGTCATTTTCTCCATGAGCCACAATACCCTCAAATCAGTCCTCACTCCTGTCTTCTTGGGTCACTCTATTCCACAGGTACCATCCACTTTCAGTGACCAGCACTTCTTTATACAGCTGTTTTCAGTCATATGCATCACATGTCCAAACCAAAGCATTCTCCTCTCCTGCATGCCACATTTAATTTCTCTTATGCCCAACTTTTCTCTCACCACAGTTGCACTTTGTCATTCATGTACACTGAGGTTGCATATCCAGTGGATCATACAACCTTCATTCCTCTCCAGTCTATGCATGTCCTCTGCATTCAGAGCCCATGTCTCACTATCAGAGAGTATGGCCATTTGTACACAAGCATCATACAATCTACATTTCACTCTGAGAGAGTCCTTTATATATATATATCAGTTTCCATATACCAAATACACTCACAAGGCTTTGGTCAGCTTAAGGCTATAGCAGATGACACTTGCTCAAGGCTCCATGCAGTGGGAATGAACCCAGAACCATGTGGTTGGGAAGTGAACTTCTTTAGCACACAAACACCTTCACCTAGGGGTAATGTATAATATCATGTGATGTCATTTGATGATCACTTTAACCTGACACAAACACCACACATGCACACATACACACATGCACTGACACATACAGATATAAAATAAGGTGAAGCTGATAAAACTGTTTACTCACCATGTCTAGTGATGCTTTTGAACTGGTTATATCTCGGTTTGACATGTTACATATTTCAGCATTGATTAAAATTTGCTCGCCACTTACGTAACCTGTCCGATATAAATTCACCAGAGCACTCAATGGTCCAGACTTGCAGCAACAACAGCAGAAATGCTTGGTTCCTTGTTGGTGGATTGGTTGCTGAAAAAAAAAATAATAAACAAAAAAAATCAAAGAGAAAGGAGAAAAACAAATAGGTAACTAGATTCAATATGTTTCATCTTTAAGGCAGAGACCTGGTAGACTCGTTAGCACGTCAGGTGAAATGCTTAGTGGCATTTCATCTGTCTTCGTGTTCTGGGATCAAATTAACCCTTTCGATACCAACCCAGCTGAAACCACCCCTGGCTCTGTAGTACAAATGTCTTGTTTTCATAAGTTTGGAATTAAAATCATATTTGGTATGTTTCATCTTCTGCTTGTTTCAGTCATTAGACTGCAATCATGCTGGAGCACTGCCTTGAAGTGTTTAGTCAAACAAATTGACCCTAATATTTATCTTTTTAAGTCTAGTACTTATTTTATCGATCACTTTTGCTGAACAGCTAAGTTATGGAGACGTAAACTAATTAACACCAATTGCCAAGTGATGCGGTGAGGACAGATGCAAGGAAAAAGGTACACACACACATGCACAAAAACACACACATGTTTGTATGTATATATTACAGGCTTCTTTCAATTTCTATCTATGTTCATTAACATGGCTTTCATTAACCCAGGGTTATAGCTATTGCAGAAGAAGCTTGCCCAAGGTGTTACACAGTAGGACTGAACTTGAAACCTCATGTTTGGGAAGCAAACATCTTACTACCATGCCCATGGGTAGATGAAGAAAAACATTGAGACTAAATTCTTCAAGGTATCATCTAATGTCTTGTCATACTTTTGCATGATACTAGGTCTAACTGCTTGAACCAACTTTTTCTTTCCCTGCTTTCATATAAAATAAGTAACAGTAGAGAAATCAAAGCTTTTCTTTCCCCATTCTCTAAAAAAGAAATTTGTAGCCTTGTGTTTTTAGTTAGAAATCTTTATCATTATAATTACTGATTATAGCAGAAGCTGTCAGAACCATTGCTGCATCAAACAAATTGATTAGCAGTGTCTATTCCAGCTCTTTATGTTCTGTGTTCAAATTCTGCCATGGTCAACTTTGCTTTCAGCCTTTCAGGGTTCATGAAATAAGAACAAATTTAGCACTAAGGACAATCTTATCAACTACAACCACTACAAACAAAAATTGCAAGCCTTGTGCCCAAAATACAAAGGATTGTCAAGATTATTATTGTTGCTGTTGTTGCTGTTGTTAACGCAGTGAGCTGGCAGAATCATTAACACGCCAGACAAAATGCATAGCAGTATTAAGTCCGTCACAATGCTCTGAGTTCAAACTCTGCCAAGGTCGACTTAGCCTTTCATCCTTTTGGGGCCGATAAACTAAGTACTAGTGAAATTCTGGGGTCAATGTAATCAACTAGTCCCCTCTCCCAAAACTTCAGGTCCTGTGCCTATAATAGAAAGGATTATTATTATCATTATTATTATTACTATTATTATTATAATGGTGATGATGATGACGATGATGATGAAAGTGGCAAACTAGAGCATTGGAAAGAATATCTTGCAGTATTTCATGATACTTTACATTCTAAGTTGAAGGATAAACTTTGCTTTTCATTTGTCTAGGGTTAATAAAATGAAGAACCAGCCACCAGGAACCCCTCTGCCAGAAACTGCTGATCTTGTTCCCAAATCAGAAAGCATTATTTTAGGTACTGAACAGGCATTGGACAAAATGCCTTGTGGTATTTGTTTCAGCTCTTCACATTCTGATGAGACAGAAGAGGAGAAAAAGAGGAAATGATGGGGAAAGAGGAGGGGAGGAGAAAGGGGAACAAGCAGAAAAAGAGGAAGGGGTTGAGGCAGTGGAGGTATCAACAGAGGCAGAGGAGGCAGTCAAGAAGAATGTAGACGAGGGAGAGGCAAAGGAGGAAGCATAGAAGAAAGAGAAGATGGTGATGGCAATGATGATGGAGATGGTGGTGGGGTAATGATGATGACAATGAAGACAAAGGTGATGGTGTTGTTAATGATAATGATGACAATTGTGATGACAATGAAGATGATGGTGGTGACAATGATGGTGATGCTGATGATCATTATCATGATGATAAGCTGCTGCTTCTGCTGCTGCTGCTGTTGTTGACAATGATGATAATGGTAATGATAATGATGTCAATGATGATGGTGATGATGATGATGATGATGATGATGATGATGATGATGATGAGTACTTACCAATGCATTTGGTGTCTGGTTTAGATCCAAAACAGAAATTACAGTGAACGGAATTTTGCACTTATGATCAAATTTCCAAGGCTTATCCATAATAGCTTTTACGTAGTATCTTACATATCCGGTTCCTCCTTCATATGACGATGGAATATTGTACGGAAGTATAAACTCAAAAGGATAGTGATGCTCTCCGCCATTCAATATCACTTGATTAGCTCCCATAACTGGACCTACATGAACAATATGTATGCATAATGAAGAAAATATTTATATTGGTACCATGTTGGGTGCTGGTGTCACATAAAGTGCACAGCTGTAACAGTGCCATGTAACAGCACCCATGCTGGTACTGCATAGCAGCACCCAGTACATTCTGTAAAGTAGTTGGCATTAGGAAGGGCATCCAGCTATAGAAACCATGCCAAAACACAGAAATGGAGCCCAAGCAGCTGCTCAGCGGGATAGCTCCTGTTAAACTGTCCAGCCTATGCCTGTATGGAAAAACAGACATTAGATGATGATGATGAGTGCATCTATGGATATGAATAAATATGCAATAAGTGAAGGCACAATCACAAGTGAAAATTCTGTAAATAATAATTGTAAGCTTCAAGCGTTTATACATTCACCATAAATAAGCTTTAGAAAATAGTCTGATACAGGGGCACATAAGCCCTTGACAGAACAAAATGGGTACTAGTAAGCATGGGAATTGAATCCAGACCTTTTATATTGGTTTACCACATGCACTAATACTCATCTTATTCCATTGAGGGCTTATATGCCCCAATATTAGATTATTTTCTCTAACCAAAGCAAAGTGAATGCATATAAGCTTAACCCTTTAGCATTCAAATTAATATGTCAAAAGTAATCCTTATTCATTTACATTTTTAAAAATTAATCTGGTATTATCTTGTAGCTTCAAGATTTGAAAGATGTAATTGTTTATTTTTAGAATGGCATTGCAGGGTAGGTGTGAGATGCTGGTTCTGGACAGTTTGAGCATAAAATGAGTAGAATATCCGGGCCGGATATAGCTGGTTTAAACACTAAAGGGTTAAGGTTTATTATTTACAGAATGCATAGATATGTATGTGTATATAGGTGTAGGAATGGCTGTGTAATTACTTGGGATCAATTTGTAATATTATTGTTATTGCTTAAAGTGGTGAGTTGGCAGAATCATTCGTAACCAGGCAAAATGCTTAGCAACATTTAATCTGTCTTTACGACCTGAGTTTGACTTTACCTCTCGTCCTTTTGGGATCGATAAAATAAGTACCAGTTGTGCAGTGAGGTTGGTGTAATCAGTTTAACCCCCTCCCTACAAATTGCTGGCCTTGTGCCAAAATGTGAAACTAATATTAAAGTTATTGCTTAAGATGGCAAGCCAGCTTAATCTGTGAGCTGGCAGAAACGTTAGCACACTGGGTGAAATGCTTAACGGTATTTCGTCTGCTGTTACGTTCTGAGTTCAAATTCCACCGAGGTCAACTTTGCCTTTCATCCTTTCGGGGGTCAATAAATAAAGTACCAGTTATGCACTGGGGTAGATGTAATCGATTTAATCCCTTTGTCTGTCCTTGTTTGTCCCCTCTATGTTTAGCCCCTTGTGGGCAATAAAGAAATAAGTATTTAATCTGTCTTTATATCCAGAGTTCAAATTCCACCAAGGTTGACTTTGCCTTTTATCATTTTGGGGTCAATAAAATAATAAACAGTTGTGTACTGGGGTTGATGCAATTGATTTGACCACTCAGTCAAACTTGCAAGACTTATGCTAAAATTTAAAATCAATATTAGTTTTATGCTGAACAGAACAGGAAACTACAAAAATAAAAACTGGCTTTATGTTTTGAACAATGGTATTTCTTCAGGGAATAATACTTAACAACACAAAAATCTTAATCCTTCAGGTATTAACAGTTATGTTCACTTTAGTGGTTATAACCAAACACCTTTTTACACCAAGAATAAAAAAAATATTCTTATATGAGTTAATAAGAAACCCTCTATGTGGTCGGTCAATTTTCAAGAAATGACAACCAAATCTCATTTAAATCATATCCTACTGTCTAAAAAAAGGAATGACATACTTGACAATGTAGATATAGTCTTAGATGTACTATTTCTGAAAAAAAAAAATGATAAGACAGTCATGGCTGGAATGCTTTTTATTATAGATTTGTTTACTGAAGACTGACCTGTGGCTAAATAACAACAAAATATTTTTTTATGATGAAATAATATGGGAGAGGTTTGCAAAAGTGAAAGGTTTATGTGCGTCTGCATGTGCACATTATATGTGAGTGTGTATGTGTGTGTACACATGTGTACGTGTGTGTGTGCATGGATCAACATGTACATAGTTTCACATAATGGAAATTTACCTGAGCCATAGAGGATGATAGTATAACTAAAATACTTCTCACTAGCTGAGTAATGTAGCGTTGTGGTGGTTGAGTTTTCACCAGTTCCAGTAGTCTCAGTTTCACTCCAATGGACATAAGCTTCCCCTTTTATCTCCAGACGGACACCTAAGGAAGAAATCAGTAAAATATTTAATTAAAAATGTAGTCCCACAAAAAGGCAGCAAGCAGGCGATATTTTCTATGACTATGTTCTGAGTTCAAATTCTGCTGCGGTCGACTTTGCTTTCATCCTTTTGGGGTTGATAAAATAAGTGTCGTTGAACACTGCAGTCGATGTAATCAACTTGTTTCCTCAGAGACTAGCAAAATCCTCTGGAATTTCCCAATCCAAACAGATCAGGTGCTGGAGCATAACAGACCAGACCTAGTGGTGGTGGAGGAGGTGCACCACATGTGCTGTATAGTTGATGTTGCGTGCCCCTTTGAACCACGAATAGTCAAGAAGGAAGACAAAAAAATAGGTACAATCTTCTTAAATACAAAATAGCCTGGCTATGGAAAATGAAGAAGGTGAAGATAGTGCCAATTATTGTTGGGTCCTTGGGAACAGTATCAGAAGGCATCAAGAGGAATATAAAAGAAATTGGAATAGAGCGCCCAAGTCTTGTGAGTGGATCTAGCAGATGGAAACTGAGAGAATCCCATTGTGAGTGTAAGTGGGAGATACATGCATGTGATTGGGAGTGTTTTTAATTTCTGTTTCTTAACACTATATGATGGATGTAAAATGAGCATCACTACCATAATTATCCAAATTCCTATGGGTTCAAAAATTGCAGCTCAGAACAAGCATTAACCATTTCACCTCTTAGACTGCTCCACAAGAAAAACCATTTGGTGTCATGTTTAATTCTTTCATTACCATATCAAGAATTTAATAAAAGAACTTTGTTATCATTAAACTAATGTTTGGAACAAAAAATAACATGAAATTTTGATGGAAGGCTTTAATTTAGATTCCTATACAACTGGAAGTTTGCATCATAGAACCAGATTATGGTCATAGGTGGGTTGATAGCAAAGAGTTTAACAGAAATATGGACCAAAGTGTTTCCATTTAGTTCACAGTTCGTATCTGTTTTCAATTAGATGAACATGCCTCATTTTTAGTAGTAGTAGTAGTAGTAGTAGTAGTAGTAGTAGTAGTAGTAGTAGTAGTAGTAGTAAATATATATATATTATTGTTAGTAGTACTGAAATAAATATTACTATTGACATTTTAAACTAAATTATAGTTGAGCCTAACTGGTAAGATATTACATTACATAACTATTTAATTATTCCCCAAAGAATCTGATTGCCTTACTGAATAAGAGAAATTTTCATAATCAAAGCAAAAACTATAACAACAAAAAGAAACATATTACCTCTGCTAAAAATATCTCTAACATTTCATTACCCTATAACAATACAAAGAGGATATGTATATATGAAGTACATGCATGACTGTGTGGTTATAAAAGTTTGCTTTCCAACCACGTGGATGCAAGGCACTTGGGAAAATGTCTTCTACTATAGACTTAGACTGACCAAAGCCTTGTTGAGTGGAATGGGTAGATGGATGTTGAAAGTGAATATTCAAAAGAAAACCAAGCTCAGTTTAGCAGCTGATGATAAGAAACAAGCAATTCAGACTATTGGAAATTGGAGCCTTTCAGTTATAATGCATTAAAAAATACCCTACATTTGTATTGAGTTCTGTAATTTATCACTTCTGGTGAACAACAGAAATTTATGTATGTGTGTGTGTATTATAAAATTGTAAAACAAACTAGAAGGCTGTAAATTACAGAGAAGAGCAACAATATAGGTCTTTTTATAATAACTGTAATTATATATTATTTATACTAATAATATGTTGCTCTAAAGAGACCATATGTTATTAGTATAAATAATATATAATTACAGTTATTATAAAAAGACCTATATTGTTGCTCTTCTCCATAATTTACAGCCTTTGGGTTTGTTTAAAAATTATCTATACATTAAAGTTGGCTGAAATTGATGCATGGGCTATGTGAATGAATTGGGTGTGTATGGATATATGTAAGCATTGATACTGTGTTCAGTTTCCAGTAGTTTGGCCCATCTTTAGGCTAAGTCATTCTAAATGGAGCATATATTATTAGTATATTAATATATTATTAGTATATTAATATATGTAGTTATATATATGTACATATATACATATACGCTGTCAGTAAGGTGAGGGTTTGCAATGAGTACAGTGAAGAATTCCGGGTAGAGGTAGGGGTCCACCAAGGTTCAATCCTCAGCCCCTTCCTATTTATCATAGTCCTCCAGGCAATAACACAGGAATTCAAGACAGGATGCCCCTGGGAGCTCCTCTATGCTGATGACCTTGCACTAATTGCTGAGTCACTATCAGAACTAGAGGAGAAGTTTCAGGTGTGGCAGCAAGGACTAGAATTGAAGGACCTTAGAGTCAACCTAGCTAAAACGAAAGTCCTAATAAGTAGGAAGGTAGACAAAACGCAAACCCCTTCAGGTAGATGGCCCTGCTCGATCTGTAGAAAAAGCATAGGTAGAAACTCCATAAGATGTACCCAGTATAAGCTATGGACACATAAGAGGTGCAGGAATATCAAAGGAAGGCTAACTAGAAAGATAGTTTTTGTATGTGGCAGATGCTCAGGAGCAATAAACACTGAAAATGTGCAGAAAACAACCTTTGCCACATTCCAGGGAGAAAAACTAGAAGTAGTTGATAGCTTCCGCTACCTAGGTGACCAAGTTAGTAGCGGGGAAGGGTGCACTGAAAGTGTAGCAGCTAGAATAAGAATAGCCTGGGCAAAGTTCAGAGAGCTCTTACCTCTGCTGGTGACAAAGGGCCTCTCGCTCAGAGTAAAAGGCAGACTGTATGACGCATATGTACAAACCGCCATGCTACATGGCAGTGAAACATGGGCCGTGACTGCTAAGGACGTGCATCGATCTGAACTTTCCAGTGCAGTAATTAGATTTTTAAAATTCCGTTTACTTTGTGTGATTTAAGGGAGATTTGGCTGTTGTTTCTAGCAACTTTTATATTTCTTCCCTTCTACCTGGGACAGCGTTCTTACACATGCGCTCAACAGAGAGAGAAAGTGATACATACAACGTCATTGATTAAACTTTCTTCTCATTATTCTTTACCTATTTTTCATAACATTGATACGTAAAAACACACACGACCACACATACGTAATCTGTGACAACAACATACACATTGCTCCCGTTCTCTATCTCCCCCTCTTCCTCTCTCGCTCTCGCAAACGTATACACGTGCAAGTAAACACAATCATTCACGTTCGTCAATGTGGCATAAATACAGAGTTGTACCCACCGACTTTGGAAGGTCATAACTTTCAGAAAAATGAATATTTTTTAATGAAATTTTCTATGCATATATTATTTATTATGTAGATTCCGAATATACAAAAATTTTCAGTGAAAGTGTTTTGGGAAGAGGGTGGGGGACAATTTTCGGAAATTCCAATTAAATTCCTCTTAACTTCCAGGAAAATGAATATTTTTTCGTGAAATTTTCTACAAATATACCTTGATGTATGTACATTTCGAGCATTAGGAATTTTGAAGGAAACAACTGCAGGTTATTTTTGAGAAGTGTTCCTCACTCGGTGGTGTTTCGGAGCAAGTCGTCCATATTTGTTTAATTTTTCTCTATTATGTGCGTAAGTGCATCCATAGATTTCTAATGAAGTAATAGGCAGTGAAGAGAAGCCGTCATAAGAAAACTTTTAACTACCTCTAGCCCTTTCTCCCCCTCTCCCTACCTCTTCCTCTCTTGCTCTCTCAAACGCATACACATGCAAGTACACAATCATTCAGTAAAATATAACTCATGTTCGTCGATATTTTGTAAATATACCACGATTTTCACTAGGGTGTTAGGGTTAGGGTTTTAGGGTCAGGGTTAGGGTTTAGGGTTATGGTTAGGATTAGTGTTACGGTTTTAGGGTCAGGGTTAGGGTTTTAGGGTTAGGGTTTAGGGTTAATGTTAGGGTTAGTGTTAGGATTAGGTTTAGGATTAGGGTTGGGTAATCGTGCGGGTGTTAATCTGAAAAATTACAGATATGTGAAAAGTACCGACCCTGCCATCTATTATAACTTTTGTTGTTCTGTTTAATATATACATAGATTATGCCTCCAAAGAAGAGAGCTTGCTGGGGAAAGGAAGCAACCGGTTTAAAATGACATTCCAGAAGCTACTTTGAACATAATGCAAAATGGTGCATCAACATCTGCCCAATCTGATAGAATTCTGGCAAAACTGTGTACCAACAGATTGCCAGCAATTGCTTCATCAGAAATTGCCGTCCTAGTTCTTGCGAAAAGGGATTACCCTGCAATGTATAATCAGGGCAGCGCAAAAAGTTGTTTTCACAAGCATTTCTATAGCCAATTAGACGGATGAAATTTACATACGCTTAATAATTTTACGCAAAACAGCCTTCAGACTTTCCCTATTAATTTCATCGTCTTTTGAATTATGAACATATTTACATCATAAGGGTTTTTTCATTGTAAGGCTTTCTTTTTTAGTTGATTTTCTCCTAGCAAGACTTATCGTAGATGGCGTAATAAGTCACACCCGGACAAGGTCGGGTTATAATGCTAGTGATAATATAAAAATATGAAAAATAAAAAAGATATTATATGGTTAATTATTCTGTATTGGGATCAAGTTATGACTAATATTATTAAAGAGACACTTAAAATAGTAAAAATGGTTTTTAAAAAGGACAATTGTTATTCGAATATAGTTTCCAATAAAACCATAAGACTGGCACTGAAGTAATTTTACATTTAGTAAAATGAAGTATTGAACCCCTAACTCCTGAATCAAATAACCACACAATTTTATTTCTAAAGCACTTGAATAAACTACATAAATAATTTTTTTTTTAAATAAATAAAAAATAAAAAATAATGCAATAATTTAAATAAAATAAATATATGAATTAAATATTACTAAAATTATATAATAACAAATTATATATACTTCCCAATATAGGTAAATTTGAAAATAATAATAGAGGATAATTTAAAATTAAAACTATGTATAGTGTAATTACCCCCCTTGGTACTAATCACTTATAAATACCCATAGTTCCCTGCTATCTTCTTCCCCAAATCACCATTTTAGTACCAGCAAAAAAGGAAGATATGTATTTGAATTTTTCTTGTTATATATCACATTTAAAGACAGACATTTTTATTCTGATGTTTAATCTTATATCTCACATTCTGTATTTGACATATACTTGATTTTACATGATTGATATATATGCTAATTCATATTTATAATGTATAATATATAAATTTTAATTCTTAATATTACAAAGTATAATTTTTATTCTTAATTTTTTATTCTTAATTTTTAATCTTTAATGTTTAATTGTATTGCTTATTTTTAAAAGGGATGTAAAATTAGATATATAATATTTTGAAATAGAACCTGAAGATGTGTTGGAATGATTGTAAATCTGATGATTTCATATATGTATTTATATATGTATATATATGGGTATACAGTTGTGTATATGTATATTGTAATCTTCCAATACTGAAACACATGTAGTTCCTTCATAGTTAATAAATATAAGTATTAACTAAAGTAAGATATAATTAATGAAGTATATTATATACCCTACTGGTAATCTATACATATATAAAATTGAGAATGTATGTGTGTGCGTGTCTGTGTGAATCCCTAAAACTCCAGAACTACACAGCCAATTTCATTCAAATTTTACACATGCCTTACTTAGGGTCCCGGTTGTGTTTTAGTAAAAAAAAAAATATTAACTTCTTGCATACTTCCAGCCCAGAGCAACATCATATCTCCTCCACTATTTAAGTATTACGTGTCAAAAGTGAAACAAAAACACTCATGTCATTCGAACCGGAATCTCAAAAACATTGTTATTATTAAATTTATGCATTTCTAATCAATATTGGAGATATTTGTTATCGAGTTGCAGATTTTTAACAATGCATTTGGTGATTATTTGCTTTATTTCTTGGGCAAAATTTACAACTTAGAATAAAAGAATAAAATTATTATTTCATTCAAAAATTGATGAGCTTTGTTTTTAGTGATGACTTGAAATGGTAAATATTTTTTCTAATTGTATTTGCTTGAAAAAACATACTTTTCTTTATATTAAGCAATTCATTATAATTACTTTTACGATGTGCCTAAATAAAAACCATTGTTATAGATCAGCATTTCTCAACCTTTTTCGCGATTTGGCTTCCCTTGGATATTGAAAAAATTTATTTCGGCTCCCCTGTGTTCATGAAAAATTTAATCCAGCTTCCCATGTATCTGAGATAGACCGGCCAGCCCATGACAAATCTGACAAAAGGGGGGACCCACAGAACTACCAGCTCACGAACTGCATCTGAAAGTTGGCACACCAATTATGCTGCTAAGGAATTTAGATGCTCCAATAATGTGCAATGGTATGTGGATGATTATCAAAAAATTGTGCTCCCGAGTTCTGTAGGCAACAATCTTGAATGAACCAGCCGCTGGCTAAGACATACTTATAACTCCCATGTCCCTTACCCACTCCGCTACGACCTACAAGTTTAAACAGATGCAATTTCCCATCAAACTGCTTTCCCATGACAATCAACAAGGCGCAGGGACAATCAGTGCAAGCGGTTGGTTTGAATCTGACAGATCAAGTATTCTCACACGCACAACTGTATGTTGGCTGTCTCCAGGGTCTTTCTATTTGTGCACCTGAGGAAAGGACAAAGAATGTTGTCTACCAAGAGGCACTCTAATGATAACAACGGCAACTTCAACTGCTCTAATTTCAACTCCGCAATTTTTTCATCGTCCTGCCAGCCCATGTAAGTCCAGTCTTGCTTTGCTCTCCCTACTAACTCACCAAGACATTCTTTTTTTTCTACCAAGATCCATCACCCAAACACCACTTCGTATCCACTTCTTCCTCTTTTTAATGTCTTCGTTTCTCTCTTCGCATCGCTCTCTGACCGGGTGAAACCGGGCTTAGCTGCTAGTGTATATATATATATATATATATGCTTTCAGTGCGAATGTTTTTTTATATGACACCGAGTTTATAATCCAGTAAGTAATAATAATGATATTTTTCTATAAGCTTAAAGCTTATGGCAATCACCATGCAATGACTAAAGAAAATAGTCTAGTAAGGGGGCATATAAGCCCTCGACAGTAAAAAGAAGGCTTTCCTATCCGCATGGAAGTCGAACCCACATCCCTTTGTTAATGCAACTAAGTGTGTTACCTTTACACCAGCAAATCAGCCTCTTCATTTCTGTCAAATTTAAGAACTATAATAGTTCATATTTGTTTTTATGTAAGCAAACTCTCTATATGCTTTTGGTGCGAATGGTTTTTATATGGTACTGAGTTTACAATCCTGTCAATAATAATAATGGTATTTTGTTTAGAAGC
>NC_142939.1:62235886-62335886 GCF_046866305.1 Octopus bimaculoides | reverse complement strand
ACTGAAAGGAAATGACCAAGCTGTTGTTCAAATAAAAAATGATAACAAAATTAGTCGATATCCAATGGTTAGGTATATTGGCCCATGTGAAGCAGCTGCATCCATTTTAGGATTTTCAATTTATGAAAGAGGACATGCAATATGGAGACTGCAAGTTCATCTACCGGACGAACAAAGAATATTGCTCAGAAATAATCCTTTCTACTGAAGGCACAAGGAAGGACATTAAATTTTATGAGAGGGGACTAGTCGATTACATCGACCCCAATGTTTCACTGGTACTTAATTTATCAACCCCAAAAGGATGAAAGGCAAAATCAACCCTGGTGGAATTTGAACTCAGAACATGAAGACGGGCAAAATGCTGTTAAGCATTCTGCCCAGCATGTCAACGATTCTTCCAGCTCACAGCCTTATATTGCTCAGAAATAATGAAGATATATATGGCTGTCAATGAATGGCACATGAGAACAACACTGACAAACTTCTTTTCACTGTACATCAATGATGATTTTGCGAAACATTACTTTATACTGCAGTACCCATGTATTTTACTTGGAACAATAGTAACAAAGAACGGCAAAGCAAGGAAAAAAGTTGAAGGCCATTTGAGCGTTTTCAAAGAAGAAACACTAGGTCGTGTTTATGTTGTAACACCAAAGGTAGGAGAACTGTATTAGTTAAGAATTTTATTGCATGAAGTTCAAAATACTACTTTTTCCTTTCATGCTGCAAATCTACATTTTCAACTTGGAGTGTTGTAACCCAATGGGTCATGGCAGGTAAATCTAGTGAGTCCACAATGCAAAGCTTTCAACTGGCAGCACTTCTATTGGCTAGTTTATCGTCATGAAAAAGTGAAAGTAAATTGTTCAAAAAAATTACAAAAAATGACTGTAAATTGAGATAGAAATTGACACATATGTACTTAAAATATAGACGAAAACCGTACATATAACTTATATACGGTAAAACATGATAAAGTTATAAATAATAGCATTTAAACTATTGGGTTAAAAAGGCTAAAAAAATGAAATTGATTAAATATCAATGACAGAAAAAAAATTTAGCAACACAACAAAATTCTTAATTACTTCCCAAAATATATTGTGTAACAAACACGGCATAACTACAAATGTGTACCCCCAACCGACTTTGTTGCTTCATAACTTCCAGAAAAATGGATACTTTTCAATGAAACTTCCAACAAATAACCATTTAGATTCTGTAGATTGATTGTATATAAAGATTTGTGGCCAAAAATTTTTCTGAGGGGTTGGGGAGTTTCGGAAAATTCACTCGACCTGACATTTTTCATCTCAATTTGGTAGCAAAATTCTTTGCAAGGGGGGTGTGAGGAAGAGTTTCTGAAAAATGGAGTTTCGGATTAAAAGGCTCACATAAGTTGGAATATCTCTGTTTTGACGTTTTTTTTTTGTTTTTTTCCAATTTTTTCCCTCACCTCAGTCTTTCAAATGATGGGAGGCATCTTTTCACGAAAAAGAAAAATTTTGAAAATCAATGATGTTTTTTCACTCCCGCTACCCCTTCACTTCCCCAGTCCGGACCGATTTTGGCCTTCTTTTTTTTTATGCTCTTAAAACCTATGGGAGAAACATTTTCGGTTAAAAAATAATTGTTAATATTTTCAAAGGAAAATGTGTGATTTAAGAGAGATCTGGTTGTTATTTCTAGCACATCCCAAGACCTCCCACCTCGTTTCTTTCTCACTCTCACATCTATTGATGTTTTTCAATATTTTTTCCTCATAAATACATTTGGTGGAGTTCTGATCTAAGCTCGTACTAAAATCCCTCAAAAACTTTTTAAAACTTTTACGAATTTTCACAAAAATTTGTCTTTGTTCCGATTCCGTCATTTGCAACATTCCAAGCCATCAGTTGTTTAACTCCAGGTTTGCATTGATCGAGTTTGTCCTACGACCTAAGTTATCTTAACTGTAACCATCTTGTCTTTTTTCTTTTGAATTTTAGCGGCATGTAAAACTGCGTTATGTAACGCCACGTGTCCTTCTTTTAAAGCCTATGAGATGTAATTTAAGGGAAATTTAGCAACTATTTCTACCAGATCGAACGATTACAGAGAGCTATGATTCCCATCATTGTCTCTGTGCCCCGCATTTATACAAAAATCTTATAGAACTCGTACACCCTTAACAACAAACATCACATTTGAAAAGGAAGAGTCAATTTTCTGTTTACTTATTCACTTACATATGTTTTTAATCGAATCACAGAATACTGGGGAATGATAAAGTTCTTGGTATGCTTAACATCACAAAATTATTTTAAAGAGAAATTTAATTTTATTCTGGAAAGCTACTAATTGCTTCTTTGCCTCACCCACTGAAAGGCCTCTCTCGAACCCTTAAGGGGTTCGAACACACCCTGGTTAAACTTGCTATTAACTTTACTTTAATTTGGTTAAGAAATAATTCCTTGTTCGAATTGCGCATTGATATTTTGCTTTGCTTCTCTTGTTTTACTTCTTTTTTACACTCTCTTTTACGTAATTCAAACGTATAACATCCTGTACCGTTTCCGAATGTTTTTGTCAACTTTTAGTACTTAAAAAAGAAAACAATAACAACAACACCACCGCCACCACCACCACTTGCATCTAAGTGGATCTGGTGCGTACTGAATTTGTAGGAACCGAGTTAAATAACTTATATTTTACTTTCTAGGTGACACCCTTTTCTGTATTTTAACGTGTGATTCTGCCCATGCATCTCTTATTTTCTTGCATCGCCCCTCTCTCTCTCTCTCTCTCTCTCTCTCTTCTACATTCAATCACTTTTCTAACCTTTCAAAACGCACTCTCTTTCTCTTCCTCTCTTTCAATTTCTTTAGAACAACCAATATTATTTTTTTTATTTGATTCCTTTGTAAGTATCGTGTAACATGAAGTTGTGGACTTAAACAGAATAGGAAATCAGTATCGTAATTACTGATGCCTGTAAGCTTAATAACTGTTATATTTAATGGGTCACTTTCACTTTATCAAACTTGAGCTAAACTGCAGAGAACTTGACGCTATGGTTTGTTTGTGGCATAACTACAGAAGTGTACCCGCCACTAACTTTGTTGCCTCATAACTTCCTGAAAAATGGATACTTTTTAACTTTCAATAAATAGCCACTTAGATCCAGTAGATTTAGTGTATGCATAGATTCGTCGCCAAAAATTTTCCTTAGGGGTCGGGGAGAGGTGTTTCGGAAAATTTACACGACCCGACATTTTCCCTAAAATAACTTTCAGGAAAAAGGGTATTTTTTAATGAAATTTTATACAAATACCTTTCAAATGGTATAGATTACGATTACAAAGAAATTTGTTGGCAAAATTTTTTGCAAGGAGCGGGGAGAACGAAGAGTTTCTGAAAAACGGAGTTTCGGATCAGACGGCCCACATAAGTTTTTCACCACAGTCTTCGGAATGAAGGGAGGCATCTTTACACGAGGAAAAAAACATTTTGAAAATTTATAATTTTTTTTCACTCCTGCCAATCCCTCACCACCCTAGTCCAGACCGATTTTGAGCAATGTTCCCCCCCCCCTGCGCACTTAAAATCCACGGGAGAAACGATTTCGGTTGAAAACACAGAAAAATTGTTTATATTCTCAGAGGAAAATGTGTGATTTAAGGGAGACCTGGCTGTTATTTCTAGCACATCCAAGACCACCCTCCTTGTCCTTTGTTTCACTCAAATATGGGCGGAGCCCTGATCGAAGCGCGTACTAAAACTCCTTATAACATCCTTATTTTTTATGAATTTTCACAAAAGATTTTCGGTTCTCTCTTCTGCCTAACGAAAGATGACCTTTGTTTTCTAACATAGTAAACATCAAGACAAAGTAAACTTACATAAAGATAAAATTAACAAAATAATAAACTAAAAAGGTTTATAAAATATTTTCAAAGTTCTTTTTTTCTCTAACTTACCTCGCACTTTCATGGGCTCATTTAGTACAATTTGCACGAGTCCACTCAACCTCTGACCACCGTAATAAACTCGCGATGGATTGTTAAAATGGATCACTAAACTACTAAGCTTCCCCATCGCTGAAATGCTGGATAACGTGCCAGCAAGCGTGCAGTTGTGATTGCAAGCAGGATGGCTCACCCACCCCCACTACGCACACTCGCACACTCGATGTAGGAGTGAACGACCAATATAGAGCAAGCGGTGTTCCACTAAAAAAATTGACCTTTTATTTTTCCTTTTAGTTGTTTTAATCATTTGACTGCGGCTATGCTGGAGTACTGCTTTAGTCGAACAGATTGATCCCAGCACTTATTCTTTGAAAACCTAGCATTTATTCAATCGGTGACTTTCGCTGAACCGCTGGTTACGGGGACGTAAATACACCAGTATCGGTTGTCAAGCGATGGTGGGGGGGGGGACAAATATAGACACACTTATACACACATATACATATACGACGGGCTTCTTTCAGTTTCCGTCTACCAAATCTACTCACAAGGCTTTGGTTGGCCCGAGGCTACAGTAGAAGACACTTGCCGATGGTGCCACGCAGTGGGACTAAACCCGGAACCATGTGATTGGGAAGCAAACTTCTTACCACACAGTCATGCCTGCGACTTATCATTATTATTATTATTAATAATAATAATAATAATAATAATTATTATTATTATTATTATTATTATTATTATTATTATTATAATGAGGATGATGATGATGATTCTTAATTATAACTAGCTGGACCCGTGAAAAATTCACGGAAAACAAAAAAGGTCAAACTAATGCGTTTGACCCGGACAAAAAGAAATTAGTCTGATAGGTGTAAAACAACTTGCTGGGAACGAATATGAAGAAAAAAAATGCGCGCTCGCGAACGGGGGTGGGGGTGGGGAGAGGGCTCGAAACATTCACATCCGAGAATGATCCGAGACGAGACGTCAGTCCATGGCCTAGGAGACTACAAAGTGGACGGCTAATGTGCTAGAAGAATGTGATCTTCTTCTAGCACATTAGCCGTCCACCTAGTGGTCTTCTTTATATATATATATATATATATATATATATATATATATATATATATATATAAAAATTTAAGGAATGGAGAAAACGCATGTTATAATTGCATACGTTATTCCTACATATGTTTCAAAGGATTACAACCTATGTGATCCATAGGGATCTGTGATATTAAAATTGTAACCTTCTCATCAGGGAAAGCATGGGAATCATCTTAAACGTAAGACATTATGACCGAGTATCTTACGTTTAAGATGATTCCCATGCTTTCCCTGATGAGAAGGTTACAATTTTAATATCACAGATCCCTATGGATCACACAGGTTGTAATCCTTTGAAACATATGTAGGAATAAAGTATGCAATTATAAGATGCATTTTCTCCATTCCTTAAATTTTTAAATATACTCAAATACCCAAAATTTCAAGGACTTCCTGCCTTAAAAACAGGAACAACACCAAAGTTATTTTGTGTTCTTTGCTACATTGGTTTCTATTAACCCATTTATTCTATCCGAAGAATTATTATTCATTAAGATAGAAGAAATACATATAATTAAATATATATATATATATATATATATATGTGTGTGTGTGTGTGTGTGTGTGTGTGTGTGTGTGTGTGTGTATACATATAAACATATATATATATATATATATATATATATATATATGTATGTATGTATGTATGTATGTATGTATATATGTTATATGTGTGTGTGTGTGTGTTCTTGATATTCTTTCAAAGCAAGTCGTTTTACATCTATTACACTATTTTTCTTTTGTTTCTTGACTCCAGTGAGGCGTCTCGGAACATTCACGATGTGAATGTTCCAAGCCCTCTACCCACACCCCGTTTTCGAGCGCGCATTTTTTTCTTCATATTCGTTCCCAGCAAGTTGTTTTACACCTATTAGACTTTTTTTTTTTTAATTTTTGTCACCAGGTCAAACGCTTTAGTTTGACCAACAAAAAAAATATAAGCATCTGTAAACAGTGTATTGGTGCCATGAGAAATGTTTGTATATTATGACCGTCTGTCTTTGTGTTCTGAGCTCAAATTCTGCCGAGGTCGACTTTACCTTTCATTTTCGGAGTCGATAAATTAAGTACCAGTTGTAAACTGCGGTCTATCTAATCAACTGGCCCTCCCCACAAAAATTTCAGACCTAGAAAACTATACTGTGACAGTTACAGAATATACAAAGTAAGGTAACACTAATGACTATATAATCCAACCAAAATGCTTCAGTTACACAAACGTAAACAGAATTACTACTTAACCTTAAAATACATCATATTCAAAGAACCTTCTTGGTTTAGTGGTACAGAACGTTTTTCCTGGTATTCTTTTACTCTTTTACGTGTTTCAGTCCTTTGATGGTGGCCACAAACACACACACACATACAGATATATATATGATAGGTTCGGAGGTAGTGGTGATACTGGCTGGTGTGATTTTGTGGTTTGCTGGTATGCCGAGAGAGATCCAACGAGCCCCTAACTGGTTCCTTGATCTTAAAGGTGTATTGTGGATGTGTAATGATGGATTGGCTGGTGTGGTGGTGATGCTAGCTGATGCGGTGGTCTTCCTCACAGTACTTCATGGTAGACAATATTTTGTGTGTATGTCACACCACATTTTTGGCCTTGTCTATTATCCCAATTGAGTGTTATAACTCTTCCTTTGATATTGTTCGTAACTCGTGCTCTTGAAAATGTGACATATAATTGGCCATGAGAAAATACCGGTTGAGATAAATGTATTCCAACTTTTTCAGATGTTTGCCCTTGAGCCTTATTAATTATCATTGAATATGCAAGTCGAAGTGGAAACTGAATGGAATATTTGCATCACTTGGGTTAAGTTTAATTCTAGGAATTAGAACTGTACGACCTCTGGTGGAGCTTGTTACCAATGATGCCTCTACACAATGTTCATGAAGTCTTTGCACTTTCATGCGAGTTCCATTACATAATCCTTGACTGATCAGAAAATTTCTCAGCAGCATTACAATAGCTCCTACTTTTAATTTGAGGCGATGAGGAGGCATACTGGATGGATTGAGTGAGTTTATGAATTCAGATGGATAGTTCTGAACCTCCTCTTCATTAATGCAGAACACTGAACCTGTGCTTAAGTACATTTTAAGTGCCTCTGGTATAATATTAAGAACTTTTTCATTTATTGCAAGACAGTCAGAATTATTCGTTTTTCCATTTCTTCTGGCATGCAGTTGTTGAAAACTTCTGGGTACAAATGTACAAATTGAAATGCAAAAGAACAAAATAATAAATAGATTTATGAATGAAAGTTTGGTAATTGTGTTTATTTCCACCACATGACACTTATTATTGCAAATATGTTTTAACTAACCTAAACTATACACACACACACAAATACATTCATATAAATATGTCTCGAGTTGTAGCTGTAATTCAAAGGGGCCAGCCTTGTTATATTTTGTGTGAGGCTGAATCTCCATGAAAACTATGTTAATGCTATGCATGTCCGTGGAGTACTCAGCCATTTGTGAGTTAATTTTATCCTCGTGTGGTAATGAAAAGTGAAATTGACAGCCAATATTTGTTGTGTCTAAGGGCGGCGAGCTGGCAGAATCGTTAGCAAGCCAGGCGAAATGTTTAGTGGCATTTCGTCTGTCGTTACATTCTGAGTACAAATTCCGCTGAGGTCGACTTTGCCTTTCAACCTTCTGGGGTCGATTAAATAAGTACCAGTTATGCACTGGGATATAAGGTTGTTGAATTATGATCATCAAATGAAGAAAAAATATCTACTATCATCTTATCACTAGTTTCTAAAATAAACCCGTTCATTTTTGGCAGGTTCTGCACAAGTTACCCCCAAATAAATGCCATCATTTTTGACAGCTTCTATACTAATTTCTTAAATATATATATATATATATATATATATATATATATATAGGCACACACACACACACACACACACACACACACGCACGCACGCACGCACACGCACACATATGTGTGTAGGTATATATGTGTATTATCAAATAGTTGTCCATAAGCCAGGAAAAAGCACACTCAGTATTAAAAATACAATGGTTTTATTTTATACCATGGTGCAGTGTATTACTACTTATGGCACATAGCTGGACAGAATGTTACCATTCAATGCACTCTGAGTATTGCACTTGGTAATATTGATGACTCTTCAGACATTATTTCTGGAAGCGTGTAGCTTCTTTTATGGTGGAAGTATGTATGGACCTTGTTTGACTCGGTGCCAGTAAAAAAGAAAAAGGAACAGGACAGTGAAAAATAGTGAAAAATTATAGCATTTCCAGGGAGGAATTGAAGAGTTATTTCCCATGTATTGTTGTCAACTATGATTGTTAGCCATAACTTTATCATTCCTGTTTATTATACATGTATGTCATTCTCTAATAAAAAAAATGGGGTTCACCACATTGACAAAACAAATTTTTGCTCATGTGGGCAGCATCCAAATATTTTACTGTTTGAGTACACAAGATCAAGCTAAATAATCATAGATCCTCTTTCACAATAATCAGTTATATATGGCAAGTGAAAGAGGAAGCAATGCCATACCAAATCAATTGTAAATTATTAGAATGACTTTGACCATTGTGTGTGTGTGTGTGTGTGTGTGTGTGTGTGTTAGTTTTTCTCCCCATCACTGGAAAACTGGTGCTGGTTTGTTTAAATCCCTGCAATCTAGCAGTTTGGCAAAAGAGACTGATAGAATAAGTAGTAGACTTAAATAAATACTGGGATTGATTTATTTTGTTAAAACTCTGCAAGGTGGAAGCTCCAGCATAGCCACAGTTAAATGACTGAAATCAGTGGAAGATAAAAGGTAGTTACTCATCGCCATCAACATTTAACCTCTGTTTTCCATGCTGGCATGGGTTGGAAATATTGACAAGAATGGGGCAAGGCCAGTGGCTACACTAGGTTCTATGGTCTGTTTTGGTTTGGTTTCTATGGCTGGATGCGCTTCCTGATGTGAACCACGCTACAGAGTTCACTGGATACTTTTTATGTGACACCATCACCAGTATTTTTTACATGGTACTAGCACCCATAGTAGTGCTTTTTATGTTGCACCTTGATTTTAGGATCTCAAGTTTTGTTGTGGGTGGGTATTCTTGAGTTCAGCAATGCATCGCATATTTCAGTCCTCTGTTATTTCCTTTGTAAGGTTCAGTGTCCTGAGATCAGCCTTCAATACTTTGTCCCATGTCTTCCTGGAGCTCTCTCTTCTAGAGATTCCCTCCACTTTAAGTAATCGACATTTCTTTATGCAACTGCCCTTATTCATCTTCATCACCTGATCAAACCAGTGCAGTTTTCTCTCTTGCATGCTACATATAATTCCCCTTATGCCTAGCTTTTCTCTCAATACACCAATGCTCTGTTGCACATGCACACTGACATCACACATCCACATGGAGCATACCAACTTCATTCCTTTCTAGCCTTTGCATGTTCTCCACATTCAGGACCCATGTATCTCTACCAAGCAGTATCACAATTTGTACACATGCATCATGCAATCTTCCCTTCACTTGAAGAGAGAAAGAGACCTTTGATTGCCAACAGAGGTAAAAGCTCTCTGAACTTTCTAAATCCTATTCTTCTAGCAATTACACTTTCTGTGCAACCTCCTCCACTGCTAATTAGGTCACCTGGGTAGCAAAAACTATCTACAACTTCCAGAGAGCCACCACAATATTTAAGGAAATCAGTATCTGTGGTCATTATGGCTCCTTTATAGCTTCCACATACAAACACTACTTTCCCTGTTAATCTTCAAATTATTCTACTGCACCTCTTGTATGTCCATAGCTTGCACTGGGTACACTGAATGGAGTTTCTGTCTACACCCTTCTGATATATCGAGCAAGTCCATTTATCTGATGGTTGAAGAGTCCAGTTCAATTTCTTGTTAAGTTTACATTAAGACGCTTTGTGTCTGGGTTCTGTTTCCACACCTGGAATTTCTTTTCTAATTCTGTTACAGATTCTGCTATGAGGGCAAGATCATCAACATATAGGAGTTCCCATGAGTTTCCAGTCTTAAATTCCTCTGTTATGCCCTGGAAAATGATGATAAATATGAAGGGGCTGAGGAGTGATTCTTGTTGGACACCTATCTGTATCTAAATTCGTCACTGTATCTATGGCCAACTCTTACCTTACTAACAGTCTGTACTGCTTTCACAAGCCATTCGTCTATCCCAAGCTTTCTCAGAGACCACTATATCACAGAACAAGGTACTCTGCTGAAGGCTTTCTCTAGGTTAACAAATACCAAGTACAATGGCTTGTTTTTAGCAAAAAATACTTCTCTTGCAGTTGCTTGACTTTGAAAATAGCATCCTTTGTGTCAAACTGTATTTGATCTAGTCTAATTCTGTTCCTAATTAATTGGGCTATAACTCTCTTTGCAACTTTCCAGAAATTCAATGCTTCTCTAATTACTTCTAAGGCATCTCCCTTGCCCTTGTAGCAGCTGATTATGTTGGTATGATTGCTCTTAGTGATCTTAACATATATCTCCATCATTTGGCACCTTTCTTTTGTGTATTAGATATTATCTTATCTGATACCTGTATGAAAATGCTTAAAGCTTTTCTCATGAAGGTGTAAACATCTCAAGGCTTGTTCTAGTCTACTGTTAAGCAATTGGTGTTTTGATGTAAAGATCTGGCACATTTCTTCTATGCACATGTTCTATAAGGTATAACTGTCCTAATTTTTTCCCTAAAGTTAGCATTTTTCTCCTCAAGAAGCCAGATGAACTTGCTCAAGCTAGAGTTATTCATCTTACCTCTGTCCTTAAATGAATTTAAATTATTTGCCAGTCTCAATTTAAAGCTTGTCAAAGTTCCACTTCTATAGAATTCCCCTCTGATGTAATCCTACATCAATATACTAAATTCTTCCTGAAACATTGTGTATTTAAGGGACAAATTTTATTTTTACCACAATTACAGAGATTTCTATCCTTATTACTATTACCTCTATTAGTGGCACTTATATTAGGTATCCCTCCTGTCTGTGTATCTATTGGTCTGCTATCCTTTATAGTCTGGTCCCAATAGGATAGCACCTGAACAGTGAGAAACAGTGCAGGGGAGACAATAGCTACAATTCTTCTGCTATTCATTTATCAATTGATATTACACATTGTACTGGTTTACTGCAAAATCTAAGCATACTGAGTTCCAGCAACTGATTATTTGTACAACGCGTGCTTGTGTGTGTGTGTGTGTGTGCGCACGCGCTTGTATGCAGTTATCTAATAAACAGATGCCCATTCTTCCCCTTTTCATATTTTGAAATTGTCAGATAAACCAAGTTAGGTTTTCCACAAATCTTAAAATTTGATAATCAATCCCCATTCTGCACCTCACTCCCTGGCCAAAACACACACACACATGCGAAAAAAAAAAAAAACCAGAAAATGAAAAAACAGATCTACAAAAGATTGAAAGAGCCAATTTTGTAATCTTGACATTCATTAAACAGGCAATTAAGTAGGATTCTTATTGTTAGATAAATATTTAATGTAGCAATATGTTTAGTAAACTGTGGCTGATGTAATATCAATTTGAGAGACAGACTGGGAGCAAATGTGTTGGAGAAGAATTTAACCTATTATTTGAAAGCATTGTTTTGGTACCTCAATGGCATTGACTGCACTGCTTTTGATGAAAGAAAGAAAAGAAAATGGCAAAACAAACAACATAAAATAAAAAGCTGGAATATAGGAAACTTGGTTTGGAAGGGCAAATGGCAGGCTAGAGTTGAGTCAGGGCATCACAAATGAAATTTTAATGGATAATGTTGGGTCAGAGAGCGAGGAATGAGACAGAGATAGAAAGAGAAAGGGAGAGGAGTAATGGTAGAAGCTCTTAAGGAGCTGTATGTGGTGACAATAAGTGACCCAGGGCTTGGAGGAATACAGGAGGCTATTCAGTACACTGGTTTTATACACACTAAATTCTGTGGTTTCCAACAAATATTTGCTGTGCTTGATTCTGTTCTACATTCTGCCAAATGCACATGCTTTGACTTTGTTGATCTTGGCATCTGATGAGATGATACATGATGCACTCAATAAAGCTAAATTGGTAAACTGTCTTCAGTTCACTGTTTCACTGATATTATTGCAGAAGGTGGTGTGCATATACATGTTTGTCTATCTATCTATCTATCTATCTATCTATCTATCTATCTATCTATCTATCTCTCTCTCTCTTTCTCTCTATCACTCTATCTATCTATCATCTTCATCATCATTATCATCATCACCATCATCTTTTAACATCATTTTCCATACAGGTATAGGTTGAATGGTTTGACAGGAGCTGGCCAACTGAAGAGCTACCCAGGCTCCATGTCTGTATTGGCATGTTTTCTACGGTTGGATGCCCTTCCTAATGCCAGCCACTTTACTGAGTGTACTGGGTGCTTTTGTGCAACACTGGCACAGGTGCTTTTACGTGGCATCAGCACCCACAAGCCCGACAAGATTAGGATCATGTGGCTGAAGAGGGATGAAGGGTACATACCTGTATGCAAGGACAACCATGATCTCACTTACCTTGATGTCTCTTTTCAAGCACAGCAAACTACCAGAAGTCTCGTTCTTTTGTCAACCCCTCTGCATGGCCCAATATCTGAAGATCATTTCTCACCACTTTGTCCCACGTCTTCCTGGGTCTAGCCCTTTCACATGTTCCTTCCACATTTAGATATTGGCACCTCTTGATGCAACTGTCTTCATTTATATGCATAACATGGCCATACCAGCACAGTCATCTCTCTTGCACACTACTTCTGATGCCTCATATACTCAGTTTTTCTCTCAAATCACTTACACAATGCCAATGTTACCCATCCAAAAGAATATGTTGGCTTCATTTCTTTCAAGCCTTTGCATATCCTCAGTCATCACAGCCCATGTCTCATTGCCATGTAGTATAGCTGTTCATACAGAGGCATCAAACAGTCTGCCTTTCACTCTGAGGAAAAGGCCCTTCATTACTAACAGAAGTAGTAGCTCTCTGAACTTTGCCCAGCCCATTCCTATTCTAGAAGCTATACTTTCGGAACAACCTCCACTATTGCTAACTTGGGTGCCTAAGTAACAGAAACTGTCTAACTCTTATAAGGGTTTCCTCCTGACATTAGAGGGAGTCTATTTTTTGTACATTCCTAGTGTTTATGATACACACACACACACACACACACACACACACACATACATACACACATACGTACATATATATCATCATCATTTAGCATCCATTGCCCATGCTGACATGCGTTGGATGGCTTCACTGGGCTGGCTCGCTGGAAGGCTGCACCAGAATCCAGTCTGAGATGACATGGTTTTCTATGGCTGGATGCCCTTCCTAATGCCAACCACTCCAAAAGTGTAATGGGTGCTTTTACGTGCCACCGGCACAGGTGCCATTTGCATGACACTGGTATCTGTCACGACTACGATTCTGCTCAGCTTGATGGGTCTTCTTTTCAAGCAAGACATAATGCCAAAGGTCTTGGTCATTGCCTCCATGAGGCCCAACACTATTTATCTCCCTTTCTTTCTTTCTTTCTTTCTTTCTTTCTTTCTTTCTTTCTTTCTTTTTGGCTTGCTTTATTTATTTCTATCCATCTACCAGGAAAGCTTCTAACAATTCAGAAATGAAAGTTGAAAAACCTTTATATTTCAGACACAAAGGTCCATCTTCAGAAGAGTACATTCAAATAAATGTGTGTCTAAATAGATCCTGCCATTTTGATAGCCAGATGGGCAGTGACCCCTTTTAAGTCTGATGTTTGTGCTAGTAACACCAGCTCCCCAAATGATGGTGTTGCTGGTGCTGTAGCGGTTACACTGGAGATTGTGGTGGACAAGTGGCAGTAGATTAGCAGCAGTGGTGGTGAATGCCTTGATGGTTGTCTCTTTCACAAGTTGATCGATATATGCTCTCCTCACTCTGCTGATACCATGTCCATACATGGCTTTCCAGAGGAGATTGCTGAATACTTCATGCTTTCTTCTCCATCACTGTCTTGCATAATGTGTTCTTTTTCCCTCTGATTATCAAAGTGATGGCATGAAGACTGTCATACCATTGCTGCAAAGAAACATTGAGAACTACACAATGCATTCCTATGTATCATCATCATCATCATCATCATCGTTTAACGTCCGCTTTCCATGCTAGCATGGGTTGGACGATTTGACTGAGGACTGGTGCAACCGGATGGCTACACCAGGCTCCAATCTAATTTGGCAGAGTTTCTACAGCTGGATGCCCTTCCTAACGCCAACCACTCAGATGTATGTACCATAAAACTTGTTTTGAAGTCTCTTGTTCAGTGTCCATGCTCAAGAGTCATAGAGCCATAGATCCAAAACTGTAGGTATGCAACAAGGCATGCAACTTCCTCCCTCCATCTTTTTTAGTCATCAGCAAACCTCAAGTCTTTTACCTTCTTCCTCTCTGGCCATTCCTTCATGCTGCTCAACCACTCCTTCATAATCTTCCAAAACATCTTTTACCAGAGAAAGTGGCAAACTGGTAGAACATGCTGGACAAAATGCTTAGCAGCATTTTCTCTGTCTTTACATTCTGAGATTGAATTCTGCTGAGGTTGACTTTGCTTTTCATTTTTTGGGGAGGTCAATAAAATAAGCAGCAGTTAATCACTGGGGTTGATGTAACTGACTTACCATCTGCCCCAAAACTACTGACTCTATTCCAAAATCTGAAATGAAACATCTTTAACCAGAGCGTTGGAATTTGTCTATGCATGTGACAGCTACAACACCAACTTTCTCACCACTGATTATCTCAAAGCCCTTAAAATCCATGCTAATTTACAAATAGAAACTTCAAATTTCATGGCTGCCAGACTCATTAACTGGTATCTTTCACAGTAGTAGTTTGCACAGAACAGTATTTATAAACCTGAATTATTTATAGTAGTGTATAGGTACCTGTATTTCATTTAATTATTTAAATCTTATAATGATTCTGCTTATAATAATCCTGCTTGTTCTGCTCAGTCCATATGTAATGCTTCCACATGACTGGTTGAAAGGGGAGGGGAAAACAGTTTCTTTATAATGATATAATTTACTCATTAATCAATTAAAGGAGTTGTTAGAAACGGCTGTAAAGAATTGACACCAGTCCTTCAACCTATTAAATTATCAAGGTCATTTGTGATGGAACTCATTCACAAGCTTTATCTCTACTACTAGACAGGCCAGAGGGAAGTAATAGGCAGCCCTGTTAGTTCTCTCTGGCCTGTCTGGTAGTCTGGTAGAAAGATTTGTGGACACATTCAAAAGAGCATTAAGAAAAGCTAGGAATGAATTAAGTAATGACGAAGCACTAACAAAATACTGCAGAGTATATAGAGTAACCCCAAATCCAAGTACAAATTCAGGAAAGTCACCCACAGAATTGATGTTCGTGGGAAGAATAAAATCAATTTTTGATAAGTTATTGCCTGAGAATAAAAGATGTAAAGGAAATACAAAAGATGCAATGAAATATTTCAAAGTAGGAGATAAAGTGCATTTTAGAACCTACAAAAATGGTAGAAGAATAGGAAGTATGATGTATCTAATTAAAAGACCATGCTGGGAACATAAGAGACACATAAATCAGCTAAAAAAGAGATATACCAAAGAATGAAGAGAAATTCCTATGGAAGTATTTTTTGATGTATTCAATGTCCCAGCACCAAAAGTAATGGGGTCCCATTGAACCAGCATGAGAAAATGGAAGCAGACCAAATACCTTGAGATTAGGCCCAAGCAAAAAAATACTCAATAATAATAATAAATAAAATTTCTTTCTTCCTTCGGAACTCAAAATCTGAAAAGGGGAGATGTTACAGGGAAAGTGCAACACCCTCTGACGACAATAGACAGGACCACTGCATATAAATAGTAGCAGTCTGACATAGTCGGCAATCCATAGTTTGCTCTTCGAAGTCCAGGTACAGTTTACAGTTTGAGTTAGTGTGTTGGAAATATCAACTGTTGGCTTGTAAAACATTGGTTTGTTATGTACTTGTTACTGCCACTGCTTCTATTTTGCAGTATAATGTCAACCATACTATGATATTAGAGGCGTAAGGATATAACAATATATATATCTATATATTATATACACACACACACACACACACACACGCATGCATGCATATTGCTAAGACCTATTGAAGCAAGTAAAATCAAAATCAAAATTAAAATCGCTGACATGGCCAATGACAGTACTGCCTGATTGGCACTAGTGTCAGTGGAATGTTAAAAGCACATCCAAGCGTGATCCTTGCCAGGGCTGGGCACAGATTGGCTCCTGTGCCGGTGGCATGTAAAAAGCACCATTTGAGCGAGATCATTGCCAGTGTTGCCTTACCAGCACATGCGCTTGTGGCACATGAAAAACAACATTTGAGCGTGGTCGTTGCCAGTGCAGCTGGACTGGCTCCCATGCAGGTAACATGTAAAAAATACCTTTTGAGTGTGGTCGTTGCCAGAACTGCCTGACTGACCCTCATGCCAGTGGCACATAAAAGCACTCACTACACTCTCAGAGTGGTTGGCGTTAGGAAGGGCATCCAGCTGTAGAAACTTTGCCAGATGAGATTTAACTTGGTGCAGCCTTCTGGCTCACCAGTCCTCAGTCAAACCGTCCAACCCATGCCAGCATGGAAAGCAGATGTTAAATGACAATGAAGATGATGATGATCATCATCAGTGGATCCTATATCTGAAAAAGAAGCACACTCTAAAAGTTAGAATAGTAATATATTTACATGATGACTAGTCAGACCTCAATGGCTGCAGCCACTGAGGTATGATGAGACATCTATAAAACTAAGCGCTTTATGGATGCAAAAGCATTGGTCTCTCTATGTCCAGATGTATGTTTAACTTCATGTAAATATATATATATATGCATATATCAGGTTATGTTTAAAATTAAAGTTTAGAAAGGAGACTTTAAGATGTAGCATCCAAGCTTTTATTTGGAAATGTCCCTAGTAGTGTGCCTTGAGCATTCATTCAGTTCTTACATCTACCAAGTGTCATCCGTGGTACTGCACTTTAGTCGCAGGATCTATGTAAGGAATTCCTTGTTGCACATTTAGTATATTTTTAAACAATTGATAGGGAAAATATATGCATATATTACACATACACACATATTTTATAGGTATATCATCATCATTTTAACATCCACTTTTCAGTTTGCATAGGTTGGAAAGGGTATTTTATTGAGGCAAATTTTCTTCTCGATGCCCCTCCTGTTAGCAATGCTCACTTGTTTCCAAGCAAGTTTATATAACCCCCATGGCCAGATATATTCTTGCAGTGTTGGAAATATTGGAAATAAATTGTGCCACTTATTTAACAGTGACACTCATTTACAGCTTTCACATGATGTCAAGACAAGGAGATCCAAACACACACATTTGCGATCAAACTATAAACATACACACACACATATGCAATGGGCTTCTTTCAGTTTCCATCAACCAAATGCACTAACAAGACTTTCATATATATATATATATATACATATATATATATACACACATATTTGATACACACACACACACATATATGTATGTACTACATATGTATACAAGTGTATATGAGACATAGACAAAATCACATGTAAGTGTTTTCATATTTCAACAATACACATACATACATATATACATACATACATATATACATACATACATATATACATACGTATGTATGTATGAATATATGTATTTGTGTATGTATAAATATCGTCTCTCTTCAGATTTCAAGTAGAAATGTTAAACAGTTAAATGACATAAACCACCAACCCAGCAGAAATGAACAATTCCCTAGTTATTGAGAACAACAAAACATAACCAAAGAGCAAAAAAACGAAGATGCTTAAGTGCATACACCTGGGTATATGAAACAGTTCTTATTCCTACTGATCTAAAAATTGGCAAACTACCATGTTGTCTACCCGAATGGAAAGAATTCATCACACACCATCTGCATTTGGATAAGAATACCATTCAATTATTAACTGCTATGAAACATTCAATATGTCACAGCATTGAAATGAATAGGTTTTTAATAATTGATTTAACTTGATTTCCATTTTTCTTTTTTTTGTCTTTTTCCTTTTTTTTAATAATGTTGGAGCGGAGCAGAAGAAAAAAAATCTTGCACAAGGAACTTGAGATTATTGCTTTTATATGGATTTGAAACAAGAACTTTGCAATCACTTAGATAAGAAGAGGGAGAAAAACACCATGCTTCAAAGAATAATTAAGAAAGAAAGAAAGTACATTTTATCTTTTACCTGTTTCAGTCATTGGACCGTGGCCATACTGGGGCACTGTCTCAAAAGGTATGAATTGAACAGATCAACCTCAGTACCTACTTTTGAAAAGTCTGGTACTTACTTTATTGGTGTCTTTTGTCAAACTGTTAAGTTATGGGGATGCAAGCAGACTCCAGATGCAGAGCAGTGGAGGTGGGGATAAATGCAAACACACACACAGATATTTAAATGTTTATCTAAATACAAGTACCCCAGTCCCCCTATCGTTTAAATCCAATCCTGGAGAAAGGGTCTTCAGACATTGGGCCTCAGAAAGGATGATAGGGACTGAGACTTCTGGCTGCTTTCTGTGCTTGAGAAGACACATCAAGCTAAGTGAAAGCATGGTTGTTCTTGCATACTGGCGTGTCCCCTGCATCCCTCTTCACCTGAATATCCCTAATTTTGCAGACTTGTGGGTGCTGGTGCCATGTAAAAATCACCCGTACAAATACCACATAAATGCACCCATGCCAGTGCTGCATAAACATACCCAGTACGCTGTGTAAAGTGGTTAGTGTTAGAAAATTCATCCAACTGTAGAAACCAGGCCAAAACAGCTCTTCAGTTGGCCAGCTCGTCAAACTGTCCAACCCATACCAGCATAGAAAACAGATGCTAAATGATGATGATAATGATGATGATGATTGTTTACCATGGATCAGATTCTATGATGAGGCTCAGGAATTCAGGTGTTTCGGCAAATATGGTGCTACTCCTTACTCTATCACTGCTCCCAGGTTTGTTCTAACCTGGTTTGGTAGTTACCTTTTAGTTACTTCAGGTATAGATCAAATGGCAAAAGATGGACCTGTGGCTAAAGTATACAGAACTAGGAGGAGAACTGGCCTTGAAACATTGGCCCTAAAATTGAAATAGGCCAATATCATGGCCAATCATTCTACCTGTTTTATGTCCAAACTGGCCAGATCTGGCTTCTCACACCAACCCTACAGTGTCATTTTAAAAATAAACAATTACATCATCAAAACCTCAGAGCTAAAAGACAGTGCATGATTAATTCAAGGCATAAATAAGCTTTATATCTAATAGAATAATTTGAATGCTAAATGGTTAAGAGTAAGTTCAGGGAAGCAGAAGACTTGTTGAGTAAACTATAAATAAACTAAATAAACTGACTGAAGGCAGTGCAAACCACTGCTGCATCTTTGCCACAAAAAGTCATGAATCCTCACGCTTTGGCATAAAATTCCATGATCACTGATTCCTACAGATTTGGTACATGAAAACAGAGAAAAAATTGTTGTGGAAAATTATATATATGGAGCATAAGCAGGATGTTCAAAACACCTTTCATACCATTTTTATTCTTAGGATAAAATATTCAATCAATGAAACTCTACAGAAGACTGAGAAATTGAGTAAAAGATCACATATTGTCAATGTATTTGTATCTTGAAAGTCTTAGAAGGAAGTCTTTTTTCATTGATATTAATAAACAAAACTTGTATGATGTGACACTTAACTGATCACCAGTTGATGTAATCTACTGTCTACATTTGTAGAATAATAAAATCATTTTTATGAGTTTATTATCTTTATTCAGAAAAGTGATTTTAATAAGGTATCTACTTTTCCTCTTTGTTGCTATTCTTTAAGTAGCATCTTGTACCCCCAAGTGTGTGAACACCCAGGTGGTAAGATCCCAGCACAGAAATGCCCCTTTTTTTTTTTATTGTTATTAGTCGTGTTGCTTATCCCCAGATTATTTCTCTGATTGAGCTGATTCAATGTCAAAGGCATTTCAGCTATAATCCTATATCTAGAATGTGGTTCAAAGGAGATTTTTCTGCTATATCTCTTTGCCGTTCTGTACATACATGTCCAAACAAATACACATAAAATACACATTGTGTTTATTCATGTATAACTAAAACCATACAACAATGCTAAATACACACGCTTATGATAGAAGTGAGCAAACAATGTTGATATGTTGTTTAGTATGGTAACTGAGTGCAATCTTGACCTTGATAAACCTTTTGTGATTAATGCAGGCCAGCCAGCATGGAGGATGGACGTTAAACAATGATGATGATGATAGCATATCATCACACAGGCATACATGATTGCATATGTGGATGTGGTGCATATATGGGTGTTGTTATTGTTACATGCACCCACTCACACATGCAGTGGTCCAGGAACAAAATTTGCTTAGTGGGTGCAAACCCATGTCCAAATTTTTTTACGAAAAATGTGGATTTTTTTCATTGCCCACAATAAAACAAATGCAGATATAATGATAATTTTTATTATTATGAAGCTTGGCTAAAATGTTCATAGGTTGAGCAAAGCACTCTCATGGAATGTGACCAAATGAAGTTCATTTTTTAACATAGTTCCTCTTATTGTCCACACACTTCCATAAGTAGTTACAGTGTTTGGATTGCACTGGTGAAGAAGCTATTCTGTTGGTCAAAATGGTCATCAACAGTAGATAAGATGTCATCATCACAGCAATACTGGTGTCCAACTGAGTGTTTGTCCATGTTAGGAAACATGATGATCAGACGGAACCAAATCACTAACATAGGGAAGGTGATCAACCAGTTCAAAGCCAGTCACACACAGCAGCCATTGAAACCAAGGACTTGCGTGCTGAAATATTGTCTTAATGAAACAAGACCCCATTCATCAGTTTTTCTGGGTGTTTGGTCTCAATAGCCTTTCATAACTGCCTTAGCAAGTTGACATTGAACTTTTCCTTGATGGTGTGATCATTTTGAAGATAGTCAATAAACACAATATTTTTTGCATTGACAATTAGTATATGTAATAATATGAAATATATTTTATATATTGAAATGTTTAATTTTGGAAATATATCAAGTGAAGCAAACATAAACAGTAAAAATACAAATTGCAAGTATTTCAAAATGTGGGACACTACATGACGAAAATTAACAAAAAAGGAAGAAAATAGTGGTGCTTATGTTCCAAAGGTACAATGAGAGGGCTCAGAAGAAGGACAGAAAGATGGGACAGAAGGGAAGAAAGATAGAAGGAAAGAAAAGAATGAAAAGTGAAAAGGTAGACTGAGGGTCTGAAGCGAGTGCTAGGCAGGAGATGAAACAAAATACATGTCTTACCTATGCACTGGTCAAGTAGAAAAAAGATGAGTGATAAAAAATTGGATGGTCTTTTGGCATCTAGAAGCAAAGAAAGGGAGACAGAGTGGAATAGTGAAGGTTGGGGAAGAGCAAGTACAAAGAAAGAGAGAGTACAGAGAAAAATGTGAATAAAGATAGACAGTAGGTAGTTAATAGAGATGGACAGAGGAAGAAATGGAAGGTAGTAAAGAAAGAAATGCAGCAGACAGGTAGAGAGGCAGATAGAAATAGATGAAGAAGGTTTTGTGCACAAGAAGTGTGAGAAGTGTGTATAGAACTTTTGAAGCCTGCAATAAAGTACTTTTGTTGGTTATTAGCTGTTAAGACACAGTTATGTTCACTTTAGTGCTTATGACCAACACACCTTTTTACAGTAAAGGTAAAAGATATTCTTATCATGAGTTGCTAAGAAACCCTCTATTTTATCAGTCAACTTGCTAGAAATGGTAACCAAATTTCATTTAAATCATACTCTACTTTCTCAAAGAAGGAAGGGCGTAGTTGATAATGTAGATGTAGTCTTAGATGTACTATTTCTAAAAAAAAAAAAAATGATGTGAATGCTTTTGATCATAAATTTGTTTATTGAAGTCTGATCTGTGGATAAATAGCAACAAAATATATATTCCTGATGAAATAATATGAGAGAGGTTTGCAAAAGTGAAAGGTTTAAGTGCGTCTGCATGTGCAAACTTGTATGTGTGTGTGTGTGTGTGTGTGTGTGTGTGCGCGCATAGAAGAATGTTTGTGTGGGTGTATTCAGGCATGTACTTAGTTTCACATAATGAGAATTTACATGAGCCATAAAGGTTGACAGTATTATTAAAATAATTGTCATGAGCTGTGATATTGCTTTGTGGTGAAAATACTCTCATCACTGTCAGAAGACTCCACTTCAGTTCAATGCACGTGAGCTTCCCCTTTTCATTAAGGAAGAAATCAGTGAAATGTTTAATTAAAAATATAGTCCCACAAAAAGGCGGCGAGCTCACAGAACCATTTACACACTTGGCAGCATTTTGTCTGTCTATGCTCTGAGTTCAAATTCTGCCAAGGTTAACTTTGCTTTCATCCTTTCGGGGTTGATAAAATAAGTGTCAGTTGAACACTGGAGTCGATGTAATCAACTTGTTTCCTCTCCCAAAATTGCTGGCTTTGTGCCAAAATTTGAAACCTATATAATCCCACAATTACTAACCCACAAACATTCTTTTCCCACACTCTTCGAACAGTCACTGCTTCTCTAAATTTGTTACCTGTATACCACTCAATGCACTCACCTTTGCTTTTCTTTGTCACTCCTTTTCTTTCGTTTGATCTACTAAACTAGGGTTAGGGTTCTACTAAATACTTTAACCTAATCCTTGTACCCCTGTGCTACATGTATGTAATGTCTCAAACTTTCCTTATTTCGTCTCCTACGAAAGTTCAAACTAGACATCAACTGAATTGTTCCCACTACTCTAGAAAGGTCTACCAGAGATGCAGACATTATCCTTACTCTGCAGACAAAAACAAATAAGAGAAATATTCTCAATGAAAACATCGGAATTTGAAAGATAAAACAAAAAACATTGTGAAAATATTTATAAACTGTGGCCTGGACAATATATTAACATGGAAATTTAATGCACTTTGATAAAAACGAAATCCTTTTGGGGTCAAAACAACTCATTAGCATTTCAAATGCTCAATGGAATGTTGTTTTGTAAACCATCTAATTTTGTAAAATAGAAGTACAATTCCCCATTTTATAAGTATGTCAGCACATACATACCTACATACATACATACAGACATACATACATACATACATACATACATATATGGATACATACGTCATTATCCTTATTTTTTCATCCACTTTTCCATACTTTATGAACCAGAGGGGATTCACTGAGGTAGATTTTTCTACACACTGATGTTCTTCATCTCACTAATCATCACATGTTTTCAGGCAATATATACACATGTGTGTGTTTGTGTGTGTTTTGATACAATTAGAAAGTAGGTCTGGTGAGATTATAGAGATATTTGAGTGAAAATAAGTAGAAATGTTGTGCATGCAAGAAATAAGAAGTATGTCAATACTGTAGACAGGGCCATTAGAACAGGCCTGGAACCTGGAAGAGTGGGGGTAGCAGGAAAATGTATCAGATAGCCAAAAGGGAAGCTAAGGGACAGGTGTATATAGCCAAGGGAGTAGCAGAAAAGAGATCTGAAGTATTTCAGATTGCAAAACAATGTGTGAGAGAAAACCATGATGTCATAGGAGAGAAATGTATCCATATGGATGATGGTACCCTTGCGTTTAATGATTCTGCAAAGAAAGAGGCTTGGAGAAGCCATTTTGAAAGACTGCTGAATGTGGAGAATGAATAGGAGGAGGAGGAGAGTCTGTCAAAGGTTGATCCAATTGTATAGAGGCATTGTGCAATTTGCCTTTTACTCTGAGGGAGAGGCCCTTTGTTACTAACAGAGGCAGTAACTCTTTGAATTTCTCCTGGCCTACTCTTATGCTTTCAGAACAACCACCTCTGCAACAAACTTGATTACCTAAGTAACACAAACTGTCTCCTACTTCTAGGTATCCTCCATGTCATATGGGGAAGTCTATTTTTTGTACATTCCTGGTGTTTAATGTACCTGCACATCTGCCACATGTGAAGGCTACTTTCTCCGTTAGTCATCCAGTGATACTGATGCACCCCTTATGTGTTTCTAGCTTGCACCAGATACACTTTATGAAGTTTCTCCCAACACCTTTTCTACATATCATGCAGGGCCATCTCCTTAAAGAGATCTACAATTTGCCAGTTTTCCTGCTTATCAATATTATGGTCTTGCTAAATTAACTCTAAGGCCCTTTGGTTCCAGACCTTCCTCCCACACCTGAAATTTCTTCTCTAGTTCTGGTAGTAATTCAGCAATAAGAACAAGGCAAAGAAGAGCTCCCAAGAACAGCCAGTTTTAAATTCCTCAGTTATAGATTGGAGAACTATGATAAACAAGAGGGAGTTAAGAACCAACTACTAACAAAATGTGTTACAACACTTTCTTTCATATATCCACTCATCCATGTACACACACACTCACACACACACACACACACACACACACACACACACACATATATATTTATATATGTATGTATATATAAGGAAAGGCTATTTATTTTATTGTTATATTAAGACTCTCAATTCAAGTATTATAATTATTTTTATGTTCTTGCACAATCTAAATGCATTACACAATACAGATCAAGGTACCTCCTCAAAGAAGAAGCAGCTTACCAAAACAAAGGCAAATAAAAAATAATCATTATGAGATAATGATTGCATACAAACTTCTTACATATACAATAATATGCTATGCTGTAGTAAACTGACCAAATTCTACAGAATATGCAAAATAAATCATCATTTATACATTGCAAGAATAATAATGATAATAGACCAGACATTGTTGTGGGGAATAAAAAACAAAGAACATGTATGATAATTAATACAGCATGCCCTGGTGACAACAGGGTCAGTGTGAAAGAAGAAAAAAATAAACAACTATGATGATTTGAAGTGAGAAATACGAAGGTTGTGGTCAATGAAGAGAGTGGACGTGATACCAATAGTAATTGGTACACTTGGAAGTGTCAGCACTCAACTACCAACATGGCTGAAAAAGACTGGAGCAAGTGTAAAAGTAGAACACCTACAAAGATCAGCATCGCTTGGAACTGCAAGAATTCTTCGCAAGGTTCTTGAAGCATGACCAGTAAAACAAGTGTTGCCTTAGTCTGCTGGCTGTGGGCAGCTGACACTTTCCATCATACCCAGCAACATAAGCTGTGAGTTTTATTACAACATCATCATCAACAACAACAACAACAACAACAACAACAACAACAACAACAACAACAACAATAATCATAATAATAATAATAATAATAATAAAGAATTGGGGTACAAGCAGAGCTAACCTTTTATTCAATCCTTCATTGTAGATTACATAAAGCTATTGGTCTAACCTTTAAATCTATCCTATGTTCAGTTTCTGATTCAAAGCGGGATGACATTTTATCCATTTCGTAACAGGTTTTGTGTTTTATATCTATTATATCCATATTTATTCCAGTATGATTTTTTGTGTTGAATCTATAATTAAGTGTGACTGACATTTATTGAATGGTGTAGCATTGTTCTTTATGCTTTTTTTGTTTGGTAGTAGAATAGTAAAATCCATTTTTATAGTATACTGTGAACCCAAGGTTGTCTTACCATAAATATCAATGTTCACGCTGGACAGAGAGAGAGAGGGAGAGAGAGATTGAGGGAGGGAGGGAGGGAGAGGGAGGGAGGAGAAGGAGAGAGATTGAGGAAGAGAGGGAGGGAGAGGGAGGGAGGAGAAGGAGAGAGAATCTACTTTTCTTTTCATCTAAAAAAAAATAAAGTTTATCATGTCACACTGGTAAAAGAGATAAGAATGTCATCTTACTTCAAGAGAAGAATATAAAAATGTTTACTCCTAGGAGTATGCCTTTATTCTAGAAATGCAACACCATAATCCATCCCTCATATTCTTTTTATTATTCTCATCCTTGTCTAAAGTAACAAGCTGACAGAATTGTTAGAGCATCTGAAAAGTGCATTGTGATATTTATTCTGGATGTTGTGTTGGAACACAGAATACTGTGACAGTTACCATGAGGGAACCACTCATATGGGTTTATGATGCAAATAAGTATTCTCGTTTACATTACTAGCAGGACACAATCACAGCAATTGCTGCTACCAAGACTTCCAGATCACAGGATTTTGGCCTTCCACGGCCTTGTCAATGGCAGATTCCTGACAGCTGGAAATAACAGCAACCACTCAACTATCAGTATACATACAAGGGGTGTTCATTAAAGATTTCCCCTGACCTACTTCCCAAGGACTGGGATAAATAAAACTTGGCATAATTATTAGTCCTTCTCTACATAGCCACCACCAATGGTGACACACTTCTATCATTTTATGCAGCTGTGAAAACCTTGTCTGTACATGTTGGTCGGTTGCGTCTGGAGCCTATGCTTTACCTCAGAAATAAGTTTATCATCATCCGAAAAGTACTTCCCTTTCAAAAAAGACTTCATGGTTGAAAACTGGTGGAAGTAGGATGTGTGAGGTTAGGAGAGTAAGGGGGATGATGAGAAAGGATTTCATAGTCGCAGGAGTGTGCTTCATCTGGGTAACATGCACATTGTGGACTGGGCATTGTCTTGGAGGAGGTGGATTCCTTTGGTCAGCATGCCACAGCTCTCTGCATTGATGATGTCACACAATTTCTGCAGCAAAGCCCTCGTAATTGCCAACTGTACCCATTTCTTCAATCAGCACGACACACACAAATGGTGAAGGTCTCTCAGATTTTATAAATAAAATTAATCTAACCCAGCCTAAACCCAGCAGGAGCCCGTCAGGCTAAACTGAAGGGATGGTAAAAGGCCTCATGGTATGACAATTTTCCTGTTCCATGGCAGTAAGCCCCTCATCCAGAATCCCAAACGATGCAACACCTTCTCTAGCAGCAACTGCTGCTAGTCAAAGTATCAGTCACACTCTAACAGGTTTATGGTTGAGCTTATGATAGTGGAAACCTATGGCATTCTCAGCCCATGGAGAACATCCCTGCTCACCACTATCAAGGTGGAGATGGCAATCCACAAGTGCAAGCCCTAGTAGTCAGAATGGCTGTTCCAGTGCATCTCAATCGCCATCTTCCAGAGTAATGTCTTCTCCATTTTGTTTGCTGGGATCATGAAGCGTCTGAATTACAGGAAATCCAGAAAATGTAAGAATTTCGTAGCCTATTACACAAACACTGTTAAACCAGTAATCCATGTTTCAAAGACATGGGTTACCACTCTATCCAAAATGAATAGATGAGTGGTTTTGTAACAAAACGGTTTTGGAATCAAGTCTTGATGCTTTTACCTCTTGCTTATTATATAAATGTTATATAAATGCTATACTAAGGAATAATTGTTAAATATTGGGTTCAAATTTTGGCACAAGGCCAGTAAATTCAGGGTAGGGAGCTAGTCAATTACATCAATCCCAGTACTCAATTGGTACTTGTTTTATCAACCCCGAGAGGACAGAAAGCAAAGTCAACTTCAGCAGGATTTGAACCCAGAATGTAAAGACAGGCGAAAATCCACTTAAATGCAAGTGCTATCTCTCATAATAATAATAATAATAATAATAATAATAATGATGATAAGGATAATGATGATGATAATAATAATAATAATAATAATAATAATAATAGTAATAGCGCGATTGTTACCAGCGTCGCCTTCCTGACACTTGTGCCGGTGGCAAGTGAAATGTCATTCGAGCGAGATCATTGCGAGTGCCACTGGACTGGCTCCTGTGCAGGTAGCACGTAAAATACACTATTTTGAGCGTGGCCACTGCCAGTCTTTTGCCAAAATCTGAAACCATTATTATTAACACTGCCAAGGCAGCGAGGTGGGAAAATCATTTGCACATCGGTCAAAATGCTTAGTGACATTTAATTTGGAATTATGTTGTGATGTATTTGATTTTCTTGCTTTCCTAGAAAATTGCTGGCCATGTTTCAAAATTAGAAAGTATTATTATCAACCCCTTTCAAAACTCATCTAGTACTCTACCCTCTTTGCAACTAACATCAGTTAGTTTATAAGACTTCATAGTAAACTAATCTTTGATAAAAAAAATATAGTGCAATACCAAGTTAGAATAGGAACATGAACCCTTTAGTGACAAGATGTACAAAATTTTGAATAAAATGACAAATTGTTTCCACTCTCATTTACATGACACCCATTTTATGCTACGTAGTTTCTTAAGCATTAAAAATGTTTTTATTAACACACTAGTATTATTAAATTTTGAAATAGGGCAGGTCATGAAAATAATAAAATAGCTAAAACGATACCACAGCAAAAGTTTGATACCGTAATGTATGTGGAAGTCTCCATATCATACTCACATATTCTTTATGACATAATGCCAAGACAAGTAAACTGAATCAGTTTGCATAGGAGAGCACTAACCCAATCTTAACTCAATGGGATAACACCAATAGGATAAGATTATTTTTAGAAGAGCAAATACCCACTCATTAGATCAGTTTTATACCCACCTGCGAATGAATGAGAAAGGACTGCTCAATGCATGTTGGAGAGGATATAGTTTTGATTAAAACCGAAGCTGAGAATCTATCTTGTGACATGAATTTGATGTCACTGTGATCTTTTGTGAGCCTTGAAATGTGAGACAAACATCCAGTGTCTGTTTAAAAAGGACTACATGTGTGTGTGTGTGTTTGTATGTATGTCTGTATGTATATATGTATATGTATGTATAAATGTATGTATATGTATGTACATATGTATATTTACATATGTATATGTGTGTACATATGTATATATATGTATATGTATATATGTATGTATATATATGAATATGAATAAAGATCTTTTCTGAGTGATATAAACTCAAAGGTTGGTTTCTTTTGGAGCCTACTTTTCCTCTTATCCTTTTAGGGTTGACAAAATAAGTACCAATTGAGCACTGATCCACAAAATATCGGGCATTGTGACTATAGTAAGAAAAATTATATTATATTATATTATATTATATTATATACAACAAATAGTGAAGAATAACAAAATAGATTTGAATCTAAGCATAACAAAAGACTCACGTCCTAAATTCAGCCTGTAACAAGACAGTAGACTTTCTGATCAATAAAGAAATATATATACACACACACGCAGACACAAGTACATCTGACATAAAAGACAAAAGAATTAGTTAGTGTATGAAACTGACTTGCTTAGAGTTGAATGTAACTAAGAAAGGAACGTACAAAAAAAAGTAAAATTAGTGAGTGGGGGAGAGAAAGAAGGAAACTTCAGTGTTTATAATATTTTTCTCCCTCTTATTAGTATAATACATGTTGTTATACACTATACAAAGATTATTTATGATATCTGCTGTTAAACATTGTCATAGGTTACTTCCCTGGCACCAGCAGACAAAATAGAAAAGGAATTATCCTAGAGGATGATGAGAGAGATGCACTGAAACAGCCACTCTGAATCCCGGGGCTCACACTTGCAGACAGCTATTTCCACCTTGATAGTAATGAGCAGGGATGCGGTCCAGGAGCCAAGAATGCTGGAGGTCTCCACTGCCACAAGCTCAACTCTAAATCTGCTAGAAATCTTCAATTATTGTCATCAAATTATGCCAGTGACGAGGCAATGGAAAGAAAAGGATCTTTTCTGTTTGGCTTTCAATTTTCAACTCCTCTCAATTTTGTTCCAATTGATTTCAAATTTAGTGTATTCATGTAGTCTTGTATGCTAATTATGGAAATGAAATTCATTTTTATCTTAAATTAATAACTAAAAAGTTACTAGCTTTTAAAGTTTGCAAATTTTGGGTAATTTTAGCTAATCAAAATCCATGGACGTATTAATGCCTGTTTCAATGGTAACATGCCAAGTCGTGTTAACTGCTTGCCCATCTCTTGCAAACTTGTGTAACTCTTTGTATATGACAGAGAAATTGAAAACTGCACTATACTGATGCAAGGGTAGTTGTAGCAGAGATATGGCTATTATTATTCAATCAATTACACTTAAATAGGTAAATATCGGCTCATCACACTTGTTTTCTGCAAGTGGTCATATGATAGGGTCACGTGACAGTTTACACATTGACCAAGCCCATTTGTGGCAATTGGATGCTTTATGTTATCCAATCAGACCACTTGCCAGACCAGCAAAGTGTGGCAAACTGTGTTGGTTTGCCGGAGCCTCATGACAGCTATAAATAAAGAATTTCCTGTAAGCTAGCTCAGAGAAGAGAGTTATTCAGCAGAGAGTATTGACACACCGCTGTGTTCCATCCAGCACACATTGCCAAGTACCAACTGCATGAGAAACTAAGTGTATATTTTCTAACAGTATTATTCATGTACCAGCTTACTCTACCCTAATTAGGCGTCAAAATAAAATGTGGCAATCAATTAAAACCTTTGTATTTCTTTGTGTTCTTAATCATGACTCATTTCAAACCAGAAATGGGTCATTCCTGTTTGGCTGCCAAGATTTCAAAAAAATCAAAGTTTATTGAAAATTTTAAAATTTGGTTCATTAATGTAGTTTTCCAAGCTGAATTGCTGGAGATATTGGATCTTTTTTAAAACGGGGGCCACATTTTTCATTAACGAAACACTTTGAAACTTGGAACACTGGTAGAATGTGTCATATAAAACATCTTTTTCTCTTAGTCTTCTTAAAAAAAAAAGAAATCCCTAAGTTATTCCATGTTAAAGTTGTCGTATTTCTGTAATTTCAACCAATCACTGATGTCCATTCAGCCGATATACATTAAGTGCCGACTACATAAACAAACGATTCTGAAACAATTCTATCGGTGATAGGGTTAGGGTTAGGGTTAGGGTAAAACAGCAAATTTAAAAAGAAAAAAGCAAATAAAACGAAGAAGAAAAAAAGAAAATGAAAAAAGCAAATAAAACGAAGTTATGGCTTAATCAGCCAAAGGAGTAAATATAAACAACTGAATACTTGTCAGTGATTGGTTGAAATTATCGAAATAAGACAATTTTTTACATGAAATAAATTCGAATACAAAAATATTTTTCTGTTCTATAACACAAAATAGATAAGTATACGAAGTTTGAAAGTCTTTCGGTACCAAAAACACTACGTAAAACATTAATGAAAAATGTGGCCCCCGTTTTAAAAAAGATCCGAGATATTTCACTTTTTCCAGAAATTTTTTTTTAAAGAAGTTATTGAGGTTTAAAGTTTGATAATTTTCACCCAGTCAGGAAACAGGATTTGGAAGCTGTCATTTTGTGCACGACTGCACATTTTGTCAACATCCTGGAAATAGCACATGTATTTTTACATAAAACCATAAACAAATGAATTACACAGAACATATGTCCCCTCAAAACTTTTTAAGCTTTTCGAATTTTCAGAAAGTTTTTGCAAATTTATATTCTACTCACAGGAGTTCATACAATTATGCTGAAAAAATTGTTGGGGGATGCATGATTTAAGGCCTATTTCGCTGTAATCTTTGCACACCTCATAACCACCTCAATGACAGAAAAAAGAACAAATAAATAACATGTATTTTGTAGTTTAAAGCATTCAAAATGCATTTAATGCAATAAACAGCACATTAAAAATGAAACATTTCTCAAAATAAGAAACTTAGGTATTATTTGATTCTTTCACACATGATTTTCACTAAGAAAAAAAAATCGAATTTTTTGTGTGGAATCAAGTACCTGACATCCTAATATGCTGCAAACACTTATTTTTGTTCGGAAAAAAGCAGGGTGGGAAACCGGACCCCTCCCCCATATCCTGGAATCATTGGAAATCTTTTTTTTTTGTTGACTGAATACCAGTGACCTAATATGCTACAAAACCCTTTTCTGGGTCCGGAAAATGGGGTGGAGTGGGGTGGAACCCTTGGAAATTTTCCTCCACTCCCATTTTCAAATATTTTTTGCTATTTCTTTCTTTACCTGTAATTTTAGATAACATTTTGCAGAAATACGTTTTCAAGAGAGTGTGGATTACATTAGATTGAAAATTCAAAGCAGTTTGAAATGAATAAGTGAAAATGCAGAGGTTATAGAAGTTAGTGGTAACAAAAGGTGTGGAGAGATAACAAATGATAAATTCATCTAAAAAAAAAACCTGTTAGAGTTTTTGCATGCATGTGTGAAACAAAGTAAAAGTATATTAACAAAATATCTTTTCCCTACCTCTTAAAATCACTGGATATAATATATGTACGAGAGAGAGAGTGAGTGAATGGGTGATGAAGTTTACTTAAACATTGAATGGGTAGCAATCTATCATAATTATATATATTGTTACACATCATCATCATTGTTTAAATTTGCTTTCCATGATTTTCACTAAGAAAAAAGAAGTCAGATTTTTTGCATGGAATCATGTACTCTGACCTCCTAATATGCTACAAACCCCTTATTTTTGTTCGGAAAAGATCAATGGGGTGGAGGTGAAATTTCCGAGGCTTCCACCTCACCCACCCCATTTTCCAGACCCCAAAAAGGGTTTTGTAGCAAGTTAGGAGGTTACTGAAATTCATTCTACAAGAAAAAAAATTTACAACGATTCTGGGATATGGAAGGGGGTCTGGTTTCCCACCCCACTATTTTCTGAACAAAAATAATGAGTTTGCAGCATATCAGGTGGTCAGGGTACTTGATTCCATGCCAAAAATTCAAGTTTTTTTTCCTTAGTGAAAATCGTGTGGGTGAAAGGATCAAAATTTACCGAAACTTTTAGCACAGACTTACAAGATTTATCCAAAAACAAAATAGCACATTACAAATTAAATATTGCTTGTTTACATTTATCCTAAATTTTAGAAAACAAACTTTTCATTGACCGGTTTACTGAAAATGAAAGTTAGAAATGTATTCGAACATTTTCATAACTCCTGAGCCACATAAATCCACAGAAATATGAATCTGCCTAGAACAGTGAGTACTACAGCATCATTTATTACCTTGTTTTACAGAGGCCCATGTACTCTCTACTTGTTGAGTGTGGGTACCATCTTTCGAGTTAACAAACCCAAAGCTGTGGTTCACCTTTCTATGCTCAAAATTGTAACCATCAATTTCAGGAATGTGAAAGTACGCCCTCAACAAATCGCTGAAAATTGTGGTTCCTGGAAGAATCAAGTAATGTATGCATTCCTCCAGTATGACATGATTCTGACATGGCACAGCATAAAGAAAAACCTGTCTGGTCTAGCAACACACTCCTCTGAAAAACTCCCTGCTCAAGTAGCTTCCTCAGTTGTACACATCATCTTGAAAAGATTGTTTCATCGATGTTGACGATTTTCTCAGGACCACTAACTTTAACTAAATGACAGAGCAGGGCCTCTGCAAATTCTTCCCTAACATAGCTGTTATAATCAACAGCTGTGAAATGGCTCATCCCCTCAGCACAAAACTGGACTGAAGTCAATTGCTTAACCCATGAGTAAAGGAAAAGCACTACAGTCTTAAGAGGAAGGGTTCTACCTTCAAACCATGTGTCTTTCCTCACTGACACAGACTCTATGCATCCTGTACATATTCCCACCACATTTTCTTGTACTCATAAAATGCTTCTTCATTCTGCATAATTTTCTTTTGGGTATAATACCCTTTTCTTGCAAGTACAAAACCACATCCTCCTCTGATGTGTCATTTAAGACCTATTTGGCCGCTGTTTTTAGCACATAAAACAACCACCCATATGATTCGAATATATTTGTCAACACGTGCTTTCTCGCAGACAAAAGAGTTCTTATGTTTTTTTTTTTTTTGCTTGTTATTATGGAAACAGGTTTGAATGTATTTGTGGCTTACAATCGGCTAAAGTTACCCAAAATTTCCAAACTTTAATAGTTAATAACATAGCTATATCATTACAATGAATATGAAATCAGTTCAAACAGAAATTAAAGAGACTGAAAATTAGCAGCCAAACAAAAAAGATCACTAGAAATTTACAATATTACCAGGGCCAGAGCCACACAACTTCAACAACTAAAGTTTCTACTTTTCATCTTTTTAGGTAATTTTTCATATTTACATGCCTGTTCCATTATTTCACATGACTTTATTCATTAAAACTTCCATAATTACAAAATTACATCAATATACCAAATTTGAAATTTTCACTTAATTTCAAAATGAAGCCAAACAGAAAAGATCCATCAAAGGAAAGTGAACTTAACAATAACCTCATAAACCTGCTAGAACCCACTAAGCAAAGCTTTCGACTGGCAGCACTTCTATCGGCTAGTTGTTTGCAAATAAACTCAGTTCAAATGCAGTTTATCATCATGAAAAAGTGAAAGTAAATTATTTTCGTAAATGACAAAAAATGACTATAAATTTAAATAGAAATTAACAGATATACATATTTAATACAAAGATGAAAATCATATATATAATTTATTTAAGGTGAAAACATGATAAAATTATAAATAATAGCATATAAAATATTGGGTTAAAAAGACTAACAACACAAAATTAAAGAGATATCAACGACAGAAAATAAAATTCAGTAACACAACAAAATTCTTGATTGCTTCCCAAAGAACATTCTGTAACAAACAAACTGCAGATCAATGGCAAGTCTTCCACAGTTAAGCTTAAGTTTGACTAAGTGAAAGTGACCCATTAAAAATATTTATTAAGCTTACAGGCATCAATAATAACAATATTGATTTCCTATTTAGTTTAAGTCCACAATTTCATGTTACACAATACTTACAAAGAAATCAAAAATAATAATAAAAACATACATATTGGTAGTTTTAAAAAAATCGAAAGAGAAAAAGGGGAAGAGGAAGAGTGTATGTTTTGAAAGATGAGAAAAGTGATTAAAAGTGAGGGAGAAAGAGAGAGAGAGAGAGAGAGAGAGAGAGAGAGAGAGAGAGAGAGGGGGAAGTTAGTGAATAAAATTGCGTGATTAACAGTTGGGTGAATAAGGAAAAAGAGATGAACAGATGAATTGGGTTGTGAAAGAGAGGCAGGCAATTCGTAAGAGCAACAAGAGAATAAAAACGAGAGAGAAAGACAGAGAGAGAGAGAGAGAGAAAGACAGAGAGAAAGAGAGAGAGAAAGACAGAGAGATAGAGAAAGAAAGACAGAGAGATAGAGAGACAGGCAATGAGAGAAAATAAGAGATAGATGGACGGAATGACACGAAAAAAGGGTGTCACATAAAAAAACAAGTAGGTAAAAAATATAAAAATGCTCAGTTTCTACGAATTTTATAGGCACCAGGTCCACAAGTGCTATCTTTTAGAATAATAATGATAATAATCCTTTGTACTCAAGGCACGAGGCCTAAAATTTGTGGGGAGTGGTTAAGTCGATTACATCGACACCAGAACTCGACTGGTACTTAATTTATCAACCCTGAAAGGATGAAAGGCAAAATCGAACTTGGCAGAATCTGAACTCAGAATGTAGAGATTTTGTCCGGCACACTAACAGTTCTGCCAGCTCACTGCCTTAAAATGATAATAACTATACTTATTATTATTTCAAATTTTTGTCACAGGTGCAGCCTGGGGGAGGTGGAGATGAGTTGATTACATCAACCCCAGTCTTCAGCTGGTACTTATTTCATCGACCCTGAAAGGATGAAAGGTAAAGTCAACCTCGGCAGAATTTGAACTCAAATCAGAGCAATGAGTGAAATACAGCTATTGCCTGGCATGCTGACAATTCTGTCACTCACTGCCTTCGAATAATAATAATAATAATCCTTTCTACTATAGGTACATGGTCTGAATTTTATGGGGAATGGAACAGTCGATCACATCGACTCCAGTACTCAACCGATACTTATTTTATCAAACCCAAAATGATGAAAGGCAAAGTCAACCTCAGCAGAAGAACTAGAGGAGAAATTCTAGAATCAAAGGGTCTTAGAATCAATCTAGCAAAAACCAAAGTCTTAGTAAGTAGGAAGGCAGACAAATCACAAATCCCTTCAGACAGATGGCCCTGTTCAGTCTGTAGAAAAAGAGTAGGTAGAAACTCCATAAGATACACCCAATGTACGCTTTGGACATATAAAAAGTGCAGCAATACCAGAAGGTTAACAGGAAAAGTAAGTTTTGTATGTGGAAGATGTACAGGTATAATAAATGTTAAAAATGTGCAGAAAATAGATTCCATCAACTGCCAGGGGATCAGTGTATGTGCGTCTGTGTTTGTCCCTCACCACTTTTTGACAACCAGTACTGGTGTATTCATGTCCTTGTAACACTAGTGATCTGGCGAAAGTGACCAATAAAATAAGTAACAAGCTCAAGAAGAAAAATACTGGGTTTGATTCAGTCGACTAGAATTCTTCAAGGTGGTGCCCCAGCATGGCCACAGTCTAATGGTTGAAAACAAGTAAATGAGAGATAAAAGATTATATGAACTATATTCCCCATTAGCAGGGAACAGACCAGTAACATATATGTACCAAATTTCAAATGAATAAGTAATGAAGCTGATTTGTTTGACTAAAGCCATTCAAGGCAGTGCTCTAGCATGGCTGCAGTCCAATGACTGAAACAAGTAAAAGATAAAAGATGTCTTTCATTATATGTGATGCTAATTATTAACAATCAAGATTTATCTTTCACTTTTATTCACTTCCATCAGTGAAAAAACTGGAACTAATATTTAATTCTATGATTCTTCCGTGGAGAGAGAGAGAGAGAGAGAGAGAGAGAGAGAGAGAGAGAGAGAGAGAGAGAGAGAGAGACAGACAGACAGACAGTCAGCCAGATAGAAAGAAGATGCAGTACCTACACCAGTAAAGGTTGGTAATTTATCCACCAACCCCAAAGAGATGGATCACAATGCTGACTTTGGCAGGATTTGAATTCTGAATTGCTGAGATCTGGGGTGAATTCTGCAAAGCATTTAATCTGAAGCTCTCATGATTCCACCAACTCAACACTATTTAAATCCCTGTGCCAATGGCCTCTGCAGACTGACTCAATCAACCGGAATCCAGTTTTATAATAGTAGCCAAGTATTTTATTCTCAAAATGACACCTCCCCTTCTTCTCTTCCTTTTTTATTATTCTTCTTTATCACCCTATTCAACTTGTACCCATGCAATTCAGTTATAGATTAATCAATGATCTTTTACTTATATTAGTAAATATGACAGAAGTGTTTAAAGTGGGTCACATCACGAATACCACAAATTGTATGGCATGTGCATTCAAATTTTCCTTTTTGGCATGAAACGGTTCTATAAAGCTCTGTAAATGACAGAGGTACCTAAAACGACCACATCAAAAAATTCCAAATCATTATTCTTGACCAACTTAATTCTCCTTCTCCCCTCCTATAATTATTTTTCTTTGTGTGTGTCTGTATGTATATATATTTGAATATATGTGAATGAATATATGTATGTGTGTTTGTGTCTTTTTTGCATGTATGTATGTGTAAGGTTCTGTTTTTGCGTATGTACATGTTTATGTGTGTTTACGTATGTGTGTGTACATCTCTCTATGTATGTGTTTATGTACGTGTTTATGTATGGATATATGTATGTGTGTGTTCAGGGGAGGTGTTAGTATTTGTATATGTGTATGTTTGTAATTAATCACTCCCTATTTAAACAAACTCTAAAATATCAGTTTGAAAACCACTTTTAAGTAAGCAACTCCTGTCAGAGTGACATTAAGTAAACACCTTATAATTACAAACAGCTAATTATTAAAGTAGAAAAATTATCAGAAAAGATATTTCTATTCATTCTTTCAAATATATAATACCAAATATTTTCTATCTTTTATTCTACTGTATATATATGAAACCAGAATATTCAAAAGAAACCAGAATTTCCCAGTATTATTTTATTTACTTAGTTTCACACGTTTACTCTTTTATTGCCTTCAAAGTATTCTCCATTTGAAGCAATGCATCAGTCCAGACACATTTTCCACTGTTCAAAGTAGTGCTGAAACTCTTTATCGCCTCCATCATTTTTTTCTTTACCTCTTCCACATCTGAAAATTCCATGGCACCAGTTTTTGTCACAAGTGATGACCTTCAAAAATAGGTCTGGATCAGTTTCTTTGAGTTCACAACACACATTCAGTTGCGACCACTTTTGATCTTCCATGAGGCACAAGTTTTACTGTAACACTTTTCAATTGGAATACCTCACTCTAAATTCGTTGGCAGGAGATCCAGGACACACCATTCATATCAACAAGTTCATCAATTGCTCAGTGATGGATTCCCAAGATCAGTTCCTGCTTTTACTTGTAAAGGTTAGATAGTTGTCGTAGACTTTAGTCTCTCTATCACCTTTCAACAGCATTATAAATGAAGAGACATTAGAACAATTAACAACATAATAAAAAGGTTTATTTATGATGATGCTCGGTTTCACAATTCCTGTCATTCCGCTTAGCAGCCGCTGATTATATTGTAGTTGGTATTGGAAGGTTAAGGGCTTCCTTGATGCCTGCCAGAGAACAGTGTAAAAGTGCTTCGTGGAGGAGTGAGGTGTTGTTATGAGAAGGTCTTTGCGCAACTCGATGAGAAATTGAAAGTAACTGCTTAAGTTTTACTACGCATGCGCAACTCACAGTCTTGAGTTAAAATCTAGAGAAATATATATCTACAATAAAAACAACGCAACAACGTTATCTCTACTACAGCCATCAGCACTTCCGCCACCACCACCTCCGACGCCACCGCCACCGCTGACACGCTCACCGCCCCGCTGTTACCATCACCACCATCACTATCGCCTTTCCTGTTATGATCACCACTACAAAGACAAATTGTCACACATGCTATCGCGGAAGTTCCTACGTAACTGTTTGATCTGCTAGACATAGGAGCTAAAATTTCCTGAAAGCGCACCCATTTATCTTAAAAAGGGTCACGGCAGACAATGTGGTCCTGCATTCGTTGCACACAAGAGAAAAATAAATAAATAAAACAAATAAAAATGGAAATGAAAGAGGAGATAGTAGTAGATGGAATACCCATGATTGAAAGTTAGCTCAATCGAAGCTGACCTGGGGCTAAATAACATCAAAGAAAAATGCCATAAAAAACTGAAAAGCAAAAACACGTTTACTCTTACATACATACAAACATACAAACACACACACACACACATATATATATATACACTCTTTTATTTGTTTCAGTCATTTGACTGCGGCTATGCTGGAGCACCGCCTTTAGTCGAACAAATCGACCCCAGGACTTATTCTTTGTAAGCCCAGTACTTATGCTATCAGTGTGTTTTGCCGAACCGTTAAGTTACGAGGACGCAAACACACTAACATCGGTTGTCAACCGCTGGTGCCAGGACAAACAAATACATACACACACACACACACACACACACACACACACACACACACACACACATATATATGCATACGATGGGCTTCTTTCAGTTTCCGTCTGCCAAATCCGCTCACAAAGCTCGAGGTTATAGTAGAAGACACTTGTTGAAGGTGCCACGCGGTGGGACTGAATCCGGAACCATGTGGTTTGGAAGCAAGCTTACCACACAGCCACTCCTGCGACTATAAATATACTCATGTTTTGAGTTCTGTTTTCCCTGTTTGCATCTCCAAACATCTATCTATCTATCTATCTATCTATCCGTCCGTCCGTCCATCTATCTATCTATCTATCTATCCGTCCATCTATCTATCTATCTATCATTTAATATTATTGTTTAAAAGGCCATCTTCTAGTGGTACACCGGTTGTCCTATATTGTTTGTTCACGCCTACATCCTAAGGCGGTGGGGGGAATCAATTCAAGTCGCAATCACAACTGCACGCTTGTTGGGGTGTAACGCTTCTTTTCGGATATGGGGAAGCTAAGAAGTCTAGCGATCCATTTTAACAATCCATCGCGAGTTTATTACGGTGGTCAGAGGTTGAATGGATTTGTACAAATTGTGCTGAATGAACCCATGAAAGTGCGAGGTAAGTTAGAGAGGAAAAAATTACTTTGAAAATATTTTATAAACCTTTTAATTTATTATTTTGTTAATTTTATCTATATGTAAGTTTACTTTGTCTTGCTGTTTACTATCAAGCTGTTATATGCTAGAAACAGTTTTTGAGCTGTTGTTTAACTCCAGGTTGATATTTACCGAGTTTGTCCTTTGGCCTAATTTATTCCAACCGTGATCGTCCTGTCATTTTTTTTTTTTTGCATTTGAGGTATGAGGAACTTATGTAATTTTGCGTCTCCTCTTAAAGTACATGAGTCATAATTTAAGAGAGATGTAGCAACTATTTTTAGCAGACCGAACGATTATGTAGATCAGTAATTTCCAATATTGTCTATGCTCCACATTCTTCGCATTTATACAAAAATTTTCTAGAACTCGTACACAAAAACAAGATTATTTTAAAGAGAAAGTTAATTTTATTTTCGAAAGCAACTTTGTATACTTTCTCTGGTAGTCGCACCCTTATGAGGTGCGAACACCGCCACGTTTGCAACCTCTAACTTTGAGGCTTCCTCGTTCTTATTTACTATTAAGTTTATTTGGGTGGAGATGGAGTATATGTAATCTGGGTATACCCCCACTTTTAAATTTTGTTTTTTTTTACGGAATCCTATGTTGCAGACCATGGAGAATCCGATTGTGGAAAAAAATTTTCAAAAATCTCAATTTCAAAATTTCGATCCCCCCGCCCCGGTTTTTATATAGATCCACAGGGTAAACCTAACCCTAACTCAAACCCTAACCCTAACCCTAACCCTGACCGTAACCCTGACCCTAACCCTAACCCTGACCCTAACCCTAGCCCTAACCCTAAACCTAACCCTAACACTAGTTTTGTGAGATTTGGCTGTTATTTCTAGCATGTAAATAGCCTGCTTGGTGGGGGGGGGATTGAAATTTTTCAAAATTTTTTTTTTCAGAATCGGAATCTCCATAGCCTAAAACGTGGGATTCCGTAAAAAAAAATTAATAAATAAGGGGGGGGGGAAAGGTTCAGATTACATATAGTCCATCTCTACCTTTATTTTAATTTGGGTAAGAAATAACTTATTGTTCGAATTATGTATTTATTTATTTATTTTTTTCATTTCTCCCATTTTCACATACTCTTCTCTAATTCTAAAGTATAAACGTCCAGCACCGTTCCCGATGTATTTGTCAGCCTTTAGCGATTAATGAAGAAAACGTCACCACCACCATTATTATTATTATTATTATTATTAGAGATATCACTTGCGTCTAAGTGGATCTGATGTCTATTGAATTCCTAGGAACCGAGCTAAACAAACTATATCTTTCTCTCGTTTTTATGCATCTTTTCCCTTATTTTTAGTTTTAGATGACAGCCTTTTCGTGTCATTCGGTCCATCTATCTCTTATTTTCTCCCATAAGCTGACTCTCTTCTCTGACTCTGGGCTCTCGTTTATTTATTTTCTTGTCGCTCCTACAAATTGCCTGTCTCCCTTTCATGGCATAATTCATCCGTTCATCTCTTTTTCTTTTTATTCATCCAACTGTTAATCACGCAATTTTATTCACCCAACTCCTCTCTCTCTCTCTCCTGTACTTGTAATCACTTTTCTCTCCTTTCAAACACGCACTCTCTCCCGCTCTCTCTTTCCTTTTCTATCGATTTTTAAAAACTTCCAATATATATATATATTTTATTTCATTTCTTTGTAAGTACTGTGTAACATGAAATTGCGGAGTCAATATTGCAACCATTGACGCCTGTAAGCTTAATTGTCAATTTTAGTGGGTCGCTTTCACGTTATCAAACTTTAGCTACGCTACAGAACTTTTTTGTTTTTGCCTTTTTTTTGTTCACTTGACGCTCTTCTGCGGTTTGTTTTGTTGCATGATGTATTTTGGATAGCAAACAAGTTTTTTTTTTTTTTCATTTTTGGAATTTTCAGAATTTTTTTGGTAATTTTTCAGATTACTCCCGCACGATCTTCACTAGGGTGTTAGGGTTAGAGTTTTAGGGTTAGGATTAGTGTTTAAGGTTAGGGTTACGGTTAGGGACAGAATTCCCTAATCCAAACCCTAAAACCGTAACCGTAACCCTAAACCCTAACCCTAAAACCCTAACCCTAACCCCGACCCTAAAACCCTAACCCTAACACCCCAGCGAAGATCGTGCGGGTGTTAATCTGAAAAATTATCTTTTTTTTACGAATTTGTGTTCTTCACAGGAATGCGTACAATTATGCAAAAAAAAGAAAAAGATGTGTGTTATTTAGCTGTTATTTTTAGTATATCTCACGACTACCTTCCTCGTTTCTTTATCTCTCTGACATGTATTGCTGTTTTTCAATATTTTCTTCTCCATAAACACATTGAACGGAATGATGATGCAGCCAAGAGTGAGATTTAAGCAAATAATTTGGAATGTCCGTATTAAATACTCTGATTTATAAACATTCGAAAAAGAGTGGAAATTTTAGGATTTATGAGGGAAGGGGTGGAGGGTTATCAAAAACATTTCTGGATAATCGTATGAATTCCGGTGTTTAGAACACAAATTTGCAAAAACTGAAAATTGACAAAAAAAGTTACGTTCGGTTATATGAAACTAGAATTCTGCCGAATTTTATGTTGCTGGGTTTTTTTCTTTTCTGCCGCTAATATCTAATTTCTGTGTAGTTAGTTTTTTTAACCCAATGTTTTATATAACCAGTTATTCATAGACAGCTGAGTTTCATTTCTTCTCGTCACCCCCAGCTCTATTTACTCTCTTTTGTATGTTTCTTAGTTCCGTTCAACTTGAAGCAAATCAAGTTTAATGTATGAACTAATTCTTTTATGTCTTCGTCAGGTGTATATGTGGCGTGCTGTGTGAGTGTGTTAGATGGGGGTGTGCGAGACAGAAGGTGTGGTTTGTATGTGAAGAGACACAGAGTAATGTTGCTGGTATGTGTGTATGTGAGTTAGAGAGAGAGGTTCTCTATATATGTATGTGTGTATGTATACACACATAGATGTGTGTGTGTATATATGTATATATATATATATATATATATATATATATCTATATGTGTGTGTGTGTGTGTATATATGTGATTTTATATTATTAATTCGTCAATAATATATTTAGCAAATCAATATTTAGTATTTCAAAAGATATACATCCAACATAACATGGTAGCATAATAAATTTAAAAGTTTAAAACATAAAAATACGGAATATAAATATCGATACATATAAAAATCTAAAAATAGATAAATATATGTTTAAATATATATGCGTATAAAAATTTATGTGTAAATAAGCATGAATATTATAAATTCTAAAATATAAAATATAAAGAAACCTAAAGTTAAAAGAATAAAATCGTAAAAGAATGCCTTCCATCTCATTCTTTTGATTAGGTCATTAGTTTTCTGTAGTAATAATACTAGGTAAGTATCGTTAGATGGAATTGGTATATCTTTCAATGAAATCCCTAAATATTGTTTTTCCATGTTGAATAAGTTCAATATTAAGTGCTCGTTATATATGGAGCCAAGCATAACTTTTATAAGTAATATTCTAAAAGAAATATTCTAAAAGAATATATAACTGAACTTATGTTCAATATTTAAACATATATTTATCTATTTTTAGATCTTTATATGTATCGATATTTATATTCCGTATTTTTATGTTTTAAACTTTTAAATTTATTATGCTACCATGTTATGTTGGATGTATATCTTTTGAAATACTAAATATTGATTTCCTAAATATATTATTGACGAATTAACAATATAAAATCACATATATACACATTTATTTGCTCAAGATAATTGAGCACTCAACATAAGTTCAGTTATCTCTCTCTCACACACACCAGCAACATTACGCTCTCTGTCTCTTCACACACACTAACAAAAGAGTTTCACATACATACTACACTTTCTGTCTCGCACACCCCATCAAACACACACACACACACACACACACACACGGCACGCCCACTTCAAAAGAACTTCCCTGATCCAATCGCGCTCTCTCAGTCTCTTTTGCTTTCACGCCGACTTCAAAAGATCCCCTTTCCCCTCACCCCACATATGTCAAAAAATAAAAAATAAATTTACTGAAAGCGACAATCTTCTTCAGAAACATAAACAAATACACGTGCTTTAAGAAGTCATAAACACAGTTCTCATATCGAAAGATCGCCCTTTTCCCTACTATAGGCGCAAGCCTGAAATTTTGTGGGTCGGGAGCCAGTCGATTACATCCACCCACTGCTCAGATGGTATTTATTTTATCAACCCCAAAAGGATAAAAGGAAAAGTAGATCTCTGCAGAAACCAACCCTTTTAGTCTATATCCTCCAGAAAAGATCTTCATTCTTATATATATATATATATATATATAAAACATATGGTAAAATTATAAATAGATCAAATTTTAGCCATTTCTCTGCAGACTGAAAAAAATGATGACCAGCCTTAATCGATTTTCGATTGGGTTCTCATCATTCTGACGGTTTCAGAGAAACAAGCAACCAAACTTTTTATATACTCAACAAATGCAGCAGTTACTCTATGAAGGATTCCCTAATTTACACACACACATTTATATATACATACATAGATATACATATCAATTCATCCCATAAGTTCTTTCCGATTTTACCTTTTTTAAAATTGAATGAAATTTAATAGTATTTTAGAAAGTCTAATGGAATTAAAATTTATTTTTATGCATTTGTGTACATTTAAACTAATTAAATATTATTTTACAGAATAATAGAATTAAAATTTCTTTGATTAAAACCCTTTCTAACATGGAAGTATCCAAAGAGCATTTAAGGCACATAATGCTTTATGAGTACAAAAAAGGAAACTCTGCAGCCGAAGCGACTCGAAACATACACTTAGTTTATGGGAAAAAATGCTTGAATGAAAGAACTTTCTCATCGTCATATACAACAACTTGGAAAGGTTCCTAAACTTGGAAAATGGGTGCCTCATGAATTGTCTAAAAGCAACCGCAAATCCCGAGTTAGCATCTGCTCTTCTCTCCATTCTCGCGAACTCATTTCACCCTTTTTGGATTGACTGGTGACGAAAAATGAATCTTCTATCGAAATGTTAAACGTTGTAAACAGTGACTTGGTAAAAAGGAAAAAGCTCAACCACAACCGAGAAGGGAACTTCATGTGGAAAAGGTTCTTCTCTCTATCTGGTGGGATTGCAAAGGAGTAATTCACTTTGAATTGTTACCACCTAATGCAACAATCAATGCTCAAGTCTACTGTCAGCAATTAGAACGTTTGAACCGAGCTTTAAAGAAAAAAAAAATCCGCTTTAGTGAATCGAAACGGAGTGATGTTTCATCAAGACAATGCACCACCCCACACTGAAAAGATCACATCACAGAAGAACGAAGAGCTTGGTTGGGAAAAATTCCTCATCCATCTTATTTTTCCAACCTTGTTCCTTCAGACGACCATTTGTTTCATAGTTTACAGAATCATTTGGGGGACATAACTTTCGCAAGCCAGGAGGAGGTGGAAACTGACATTTCAAAGTTCTTCGCTTTGAAACCAAAAGAGTTTTACATTGATGGGATTAAAAAGCTTGTAAATAGATGGAAGGAAGTCATAGGTAATCAGGGAAAGTACGCTGATGTTTAAATTTCAATTAAATATAACATTTGATCACGTGTTTTCTTTATTCAAAATTCGGACAGAACTTATGGGATGACCTGATATATACATACAGACAAATGCACTCATACGTAGTATTATTTTTTAATCAACACTGAAACTTTGGCTCGCGTCTCGAGGTTCATGCCACTACCATCTCTAATCTGAAGATCATAGTGGCGTGAAACTCGAGTCACAAGACAAATTCTCGGATTCAGTTTTAGTTAAAACTATATCCTCTACAACTAATATTGAGCAGTACTTTCTCATTTACGCGTGTGTATGAAACTGATCTAATGTGTGGGTACTTGCTCTTCTACAAATAGGGTCTTATGCTATTGGTGTTATCTCATTGAATTGGGTTAGTGCTCTTTTAAACAAACTGATTTAGTTTGTCTTGGCATTGTACCATAAAGAACATGTAAATGGCAATCTTCCTGTAGGGAAAACGAAAGATCGCCTGTAGGCGCTAGATATATGGGCTCCTATACACACATTACCGTATCAAATTTTCGCTGTGGTATCGTCTTAACCATTTTATTATTCTCTTGTCTTGTCCTATTTTAAAATTTGATAAGATTAATATGTTAATTGAAATAATTTTGTGCTTAAGAAACTACGTAGCATAAAATGGGTGTCATGTAAATGAGAGTGGAAACAACTTGTTCTGTTTTGTCATTCAAAATTTGATACATCTTGTCGCTGACGGGTTTGTGTTTGTATTCTGACTTGGTGCTGTTCCATATTTTTATCGGCGAATGCTTTACGACGAAGTCGTATAAGCTAACCGATTTTTTGTTGCAAAGAGTGGAGAGTGCCAGACGAGTTCTGCGAGGAGTCAACAATAATTCTTTCTAATTTTGGAACAAAGCCGGCAGTTTTGTAGGGAGACGGAAAAATCAAATACATCGGTTCCATTACTTCACTGGTACTTTATTCTATCGACCACGAAAGACAAAGTCAACCTCGGTGGGATTTGAGCTCAGAACATAAAGCCAGATTAAATATCGTTAAGTATTTTGACCGACGTTTAAATGATTTTCCTACCTCGTTGCCTTGGCAGCGTTAACAATAATGGTTTCAGGTTTTGGTACAAGGCCTGAAAGGTCGGGGGGGAGGGGACTAATCAATTACATCGAGCCATTACTCGACTGGTACTTATTTTATCGACTCAGAAAAAGGAGACAAGCTGGACCGATCGAAAAGATGGACAAAATGCTGCTAAGCATTTTGCTGGGCATGCTAACGAATCTGCCAGCTCACCGCCTTGAAAAGTGTTAATAATTATGAGCTTATAATATATAATGCTCAGGTACAGCTTGTCGGAAAAAGGGTAAAAGAGGAAACAGAAAGCCTCAATAAATCAAGCAAAGAAAAGCATCAATGATAGCCAAAAATGCATACAGGATACACAGATAAAACACAAAAAGACAGAAAAATGAACAGTAAAAGAGCCATACATAGGAAAGGTTGCATAGGCATGTCAGGAGTAGTGTTGGTGAATTTTGAAAAGCACTGAAGTTTTGAAACACTAAAATGTCCTAGCAGCTATTAACTGACAAAGGCACTTTATTGCATGTGTCAACAGTTCTATACTCGAAAACAGAAAAGCCATTTATGTCTTATATATATATTGGACTACATTATCAAATATTTTTGCTTTCATTAAGACGATAGAATATGAATTGAGTGAGAATTGGTTGTTGTTTCTCATAGGTCTTCTAACCACGTGAAGGTTTCCTCATTAGCTCGGGTATTCATCTACTTTTTGATGTCTTCTAGTATTATTCTTAATTAAGGCGAAGTCACGAGGTAACTTCGCAAAAAGAATGCCACTCGTCAATGTAGGATATTAAAAAATATATATATTTTAGAGATTATTGGAGAGCTCTCAAACAACTAATTTTCTTGTAGTTTTATTAACAGGAAGGTAACACCGATTAAATGTATTAACTAGCAAATGAGATGAACTGAGAACAAAATATGCTCCCAACTTTATATATGTATTTAAATGTTGAATAAAATGCAAACATGCACAGTATTTGTTTGTTTTGATTTGGCCAGATTCCAGATTCAGTTACAGAAAAGAATATGTGATATGAATAAAATATTTAAAATAAAAGTGGGGAGGAATGATTAAATATATCATTCTTCCTACTGTCTTTCTCTTCTGATCGTAATCCTCGTTTCGTTGTTCAACGAAGCTTATTATCGATAGATTCATCTATCTAATTGTATAACTAACGACTCTTCCCTCTCTCTCTACATGACTGCTTCTTTGTCTATTAATAGTCTTTTAGTCTTTCCTTAACTAGTATTTTATTGTGTGTATTTGTGAAATCTGTGTTGAGTGCTTCACCATAAAGATATATCGTAAGCCATTTGCTAACACGAACCAGGAGGATTATGAAGACAAGCCTGGTTCAAAGGACAAAACTTATCAACAACAAACGGTTATCTAGTTTAACACCCGGCCACCAAAACAAAAAAGAAAGTATAAGTGTAAAAAAAAATGGGTTAATGTTGACATTATTACCTGGAAACAAAATCCAGAAAAAAAAAATAGTTCAACGGGTGTAAAAAAAAAAAAAGATGTAGGAAACGAATATGGAAATAAAAATGCCCAGAAAGCAACAGGGGTGGGGAGAGGCCTTCAGAAAATTCACAAGATCCGATGTTTTTCCCTCGTAACTTTGTGGAAAATATAATCCTCAGGAACTTGGATGCTAAACATCCCATTGAAGGATTCGGGTCCTTGCTTCTATGTACACACACACACACACACACACACACACACACACATAGTAGAAGTAAGGACCCGAACCCGTCAAAGGGATGTTTAGCATCTAAGTTCCTGAGGAAAAGCCTAATTTGTGATTTCAAAGGAATTATACTTTCCTCAAAGTTACGAGGGAAAAATATCGGATCTTGTCAATGTTCCCAAGTTCTCTCCCCACCCCCTCGGAAAAGATTTTCCCCACAAATTTCTTTATAATCGTAATCTATACGGTTTCTTTATAATTGTAATCGATACCGTCCCTGTCGATCTCTACAGATCTACCAGGATGAGACTCATCTTCTAAGCTGTAGTTTCTGGCTCAGAATTTCTGGAATCACCGTTGACACTGGCCTATGCTTATTGCCCATCCCCAAATACTGCATTAATATTCCTTACACTTTCCGTTGCATTGCTTCCCTTATTGAACTAATAAAGCAAAATATCCCAAATATACTCCTTTGTCACTTCCATTATAGCTTTGAAAAATAACTGTTAAAATCGAACTGAACTCTTCAAAACTGACACTAAGAATAAGGTAGAATAACTACCTGTTTTTATAGCAAGTTGAAGCAAGTAGTTTATATAGTTTATCCCATCCTCCTCCAACTTTTAGTTCATGCAATTGAAAAAATGCATTTTTTATGGGATGACCCAATATATATATATATATATATATATATATATATATATATGAGAAGCTTATATATATATATATATGTATATGTTGTTGTTGGCACTCCATCGCTTACGACATTGAGGGTTCCCGTTGATCCGATCAACGGAACAGCCTGCTCGTGAAATTAACGTGCAAGTGGCTGAGCTCTCCACAGACATGTGTACCCTTAACGTAGTTCTCAGGGAGATTCAGCATGACAAGGCTGGTCCTTTCAAATACAGGTACAACAGAAACAGGAAGAAAGAGTGAGAGAAAGTTGTGGTGAAAGAGTACAGCAGGGTTCGCCACCATCCCCTGCCGGAGCCTTGTGGAGCTTTATATGTTTTTGCTCAATAAACACTCACAACGCCCGGTCTGGGAATCGAAACCGTGATCCTATGACCTCAAGTCTGCTGCCCTAACCACTGGGCCATTGCGCCTCCACACATATATATATATATATATATATATATATATATATATATATATGTATATGTATATGTATATATATATATGTATATATATGTATATAGATTGTTAGATGCATACATACATAGTATGTATGTTACTGTCTTCTCTCCTTGATATCACTTGATAGTTGTAAGCAAGTATCACCATCATAAAAACAATTTGTTTCATTTCCAGTCTTTCAGGTAATCATGACAGAGCCATGTCAAAATATTACATTATTTGGAAACAAGTGAGAGCTGGCAACAGGAAGAGCATCCACCCATAGAAATCATAAATAACCTTAAACATTTTGCACTGAAGCATACTTCATGTTGACACCTATATGCCAGACTGAAAGCTGTTTTATCTCCAAATAAACAATTAACAGTTCTTCAGCTTTTGCATTTGATAACTGTTGCTTTAAGTATTTTATTTCGATTTTCACTGATGTAATGGTAAGAATAATGGGATACATAACATTAGTTTCGAATAAAAATAAAAATGTAAGTTTTAATTATCCAATGGACAGACAAGCATTACAAAAATAGCAATTCTCACTTTGAAACTGACAATTTTGAAAATCTTTTTAGATTACGGAACGCTCCGCTCTCTCATGTATCCATGTTTAAAATTTCAGCGTGATCAGATGAACAATACTCAAGTTATAAGTGCACAAAAAAAAACCGGACAGAATGAGATTTATATATTAGACTATGTATTGTGTGTATATATATATATATATATATATATATATATATATATATATGTCTAAGACAACTCAGTATGTCTAGTGGGACATCCCCTTTTTTATGCATGTACCTGATACATACACAAACGACTGACATCGCTCAGTGTTCTCAGCTACTGGTATATACTTGTTTTGTGTCAGGCAACTGTGTAGAAAAGGAAATGTTGTTCTGTCACCCTATGGATAGTTGTACAGCAGCAGCAGCTATTTTTCGTGGGGTATCAAACTTTTTTCAGAAAAACAACTTTTGTGGGATTTGCTGGTAGAGATGTGCACTGATGGAACCCCAGCCATGCTTGGTCTGCAGTCTGGATTCATTTCTAGGATGAAAGAAAAAGAAATCTATCCGTTGTAGGTACACACTGCATACTTCATTATGAATCCTCAGCATCCAGAACCTTACCTACTGAAATGAGATATGTCCTGAACATGGCTATCAAGGTTGTCAACTTTGTTCAAGGCAGGGCCTTAAACAGTTGTGTTTTCAAACTGTTATGTATAGATAAGGAATCTGAACATGAATCATTGCTTTTTCACACGAATGTACAATGGCTATCAAAGGGGAACATACTTAGATGGCTTTATGAACTACAATAGCAGCAATAACTCTAGATTTGCAGCAGGAGGCAGATTTCCATGACAAGTTCCAGTCTGAAGGCTTTCAGCTAACTCTAGCTTACCTGGTGGACATCTTTGAAGTGTTGAATGTGTGACATGATAAATTATTTTTTAGATGAAAAGAAAAATAGGCTCTCTCTCTTTCTCTCTCTCTCTGTCCAGTGTGAACATTGATATTTATGGTAAGACAACCGTGGGATCACAGGATACTATAAAAATGGATTTTACTACTCTACTACCAGGAAAAAAAGCAACAATGCTATACCATTCAATAAATGTCAGTCACACTTAATTATAGATACAACACAAAAAGTCATACTGGAATAAATATGGATATAATAGATATAAAACACAAAACCTGTTACAAAATGGATAAAATGTTATCCCACTTTGAATCAGAAACTGAACATAGGATAGATTTAAAGGTTAGACCAATAGCTTTATGTAATCTACAATGAAGGATTGAATAAAAGGTTAGCTTTGCTTGTGCCCTAATTCTTTATTATTATTATTGCAATGTATAAATGATGATTTATTTTGCATATTCTGTATATGGTCAGTTGACTACAACATAGCATATTTTATATGCAAGACTGCAGACCAACGTCTGAATTTTGGAACAACCAACATTCTTCAAATGACAAATCAAAAGTTTGTATGTAATCATCATATCATAATGAATATCTGTTTAATTTTTTCATTTGCTTTCTTTTTGTAAGCTGATTCATCTTTGAGGAGGTAAATTGCTCTGTATTGTCTAATGCACGTAGATTGTGCAGAACACAGTTGTAATTATAATACTTGAATTAGTATTATTGAGTTAGTATAAAAATAAAATAAATAACCTTACCTTTATACATACATATATATATGTATGTATATGTGTGTAAATATATAAATGTATGTGTATATATATATATATATACACATATATATATATATATATCAGTGGTGTGAGGTTTCTTTTGAGGTTGGCCATACAATAAATATGAGGTTTGAATGAAAAATTTATAGGCTGACAAAAATACTCTCATGGAATGTGACCAAATGAGGTTTATTTTTCAACCTAGTCCCCACTTGCGGTCCACGCACTTCTAGCAACAGTGTTGCAGTGCTTAGATGCCACTGGTGAAGAAGCTTTCATTCTGTTGGCCAAAACAGTCATTAAGATAAGATATGATGTCATCATCACTGCAATACTGGTCCCCAACCATGTGTTTTACATGTTCATGAACAAATGATAATCAGATGGGATCAAATCAGGAGAATAGGGATGGTGATCATCTACATCGAAGCTACAGTCATGCATAGCAGCCATTGAAACCAAGAACATGTGTGTTGGAGCATTGTCATGATGAAAGAAGACCCCTTTTGCCAGTCTTCCTGAGCATTTGGTAACTACCTCAGCAAGTTGGCATAGTGTTCTCCATTGGTGATGTGGCCCTTTTGAAGGTAGTCAATAAGTACAATGCCTTTTGCATACCAAATAACCGAGGCCATCATCTTTCCTGCAGATGAAATGACCTTGTTTTTTTTTGTTTTTTTTGAGCAGGTAAAGAGAGATGTGTCCATTGGATGGATGGTCTCTTTGTCTCTGGCTTAAAGTGATGAGTCTAACACTCATCCTGGGTCAGGAAACTTTGAGACCAGCTACATTCCATAGAAGATAAACACTAAGTAGGGATGGGGGAGCATTTAAGCCATTGGAGGTGTTTAGGAGAAAGTCATCCAATAGAGGTCAGCGGCAAAGACTTCCGGTATAGGTGGTGGGGGTGAACACACCACAAAACAGCAAACACTCTGGCTGCTGGTGTGAAAAAATAACAAGAACAAGAACAATAATAATAATGATGAGATAGAATTGAACATTTGCATTCTTAACTAGAGCTATAACCAACAGTATTCGGTCAGCCAAACTGTGACAAAATTAGATAAATGAATGAATAACAGTAATAAATGAGTGTGTGAGAGAGGGTGAATTGGATTGTACGTAGGGATCTTAAGGTTTTTCTAACATATGGCATGGAAGACAAAACTGTGGGTGCATAGATAGATAATGAAATGATAAAGTAATCCTAACTTGCACTGTGAAAAGAGGTTTTTTAGATGTGTGCTAGGTTGGAAACAAAGTTGCTTATCTGAACATCTTCTTTGACTTTAACTGTATATAGCAAGATATTAAAATATGAGGTAGGGGAATCCAAATAGAGCTAATTTATATGGCGGGGGGTTTCATGTTGTCATGTTGGGAGAAGCAAGTGGTTAATGGAACTGGGAGAGAGAGAGGAAGTCCAGAGTTAGGCTGACCAAAGACAAAACATGAAGAGATGGAATTTTCAGGATTTAGAGTAACATAATTGAACAATTGAATTTAACTTGCCATCATAACAAACCGCTTGGTGAATAACAACACAAAACAGCAAACACTCTGGCTGCTAGTGTGAAAGAATAACAACAATAATAATAATAAAGAGATAGAATTGGACATTTGCATTCTTAACTAGAGCTATAACCAACAGTATTCAGTCAGCCAAACTGTGGCAAAATTAGATAAATGAATGAATAACAGTAATAAATGAGTGTGAAAGAGAGGGAGAAAGGAGAAAGTGGGAGAATTGGATTGCATGTAGGGATCCTAAGTTTTCTATATGAACGTATATACAAATGTATGTGTGTTGGTGTACATGTATGTTTATCTATATATGCATATACATCTTATATAAGTATATATATATGTGTGTGTATTCTTTGGCTCTGAATGTCTGGCTGAAGCACTCTTCCATCGTACCTCTTGCACACAGCACACTTCTATTTGTTTTTACTCAAGCATCTCTCCAATCTCACCAAACCTACCTTCTGTTTGTATCAATATGCACATTCATGCTTATGTGTGTGTGTTGCTTGGAAATGTGATGATTAGTGACAGGAAGAACATCTGTGTGTAGAAAAATTTACCTCAATGAAGCATGGAGAAATGAATGTTCAAATGTATGTATGTATGTACTGACATACTTATAAAATGGTGAATTGTACTTCTATTTTACAAAATTAGGTGGTTTACAAAACAACATTCCATTGAGAGTTGATAGGCAGATTTTAGTATTCAACATTTGAAATGTTAATGAGTTGTTTTAACCCCAAAAGGATTTTGTTTTTATCAAAGTGCATTAAATTTCTATGTTAATACATTGTCCCAGTTGCAGTTTATAAATATTTTCACACTCTTTTTTGTTTTCTCTTTCTTTTTTGTCTGCAGAGTAAGGATAATGTCTGCATCTCTGGTAGACCTTTCTATAGTAGTGGGAACAATTCAGTTGATGTCTAGTTTGAACTTCCGTAGGAGATAAAATAAGGAAAGTTTGAGACATTACATACATGTAGCACAGGGGTACAAGGATTGGGTAAAGTATTTAGTAGAACCCTAACCCTAATTTAGTAGATCAAATGAAACGAAAGGAGTGACAAAGAAAAGCAAAGGTGAGTGCATTGAGTGGTATACAGGTAACAAATTTAGAGAAGCAGTGACTGTTCGAAGAGTGTGGGAAAAGAATGTTTGTGGGTTAGTAATTGTGGGATTATATAGGTTTCAAATTTTGGCACAAGGCCAGCAATTTTGGGAGAGGAAACAAGTTGATTACATTGACTCCAGTGTTCAACTGACACTTATTTTATCAACCCCAAAAGGATGAAAGCAAAGTCAACCTTGGCAGAATTTGAACTCAGAACATAGTATTAGAAAATGCTGTGAAGTATGTAAATGGTTCTGCCAGCTCACTACCTTTTTGTGGGACTATATTTTTAATTAAATATTGCACTGATTTCTTCCTTAGGTGTCCGTCTGGAGTTAAAAGGGGAATCTCGTGTCCATTGGACAGAAAGGCATTCGACTGGAAGTGGTAAAAACAGAAGCACCACAACACGACATTACTCAGCCCATGAAAACTATTTTGATTATACTGTCATCCTCTATGGCTCAGGTAAGGTCCCATTGTATGTGTTCGAATACACTCACACAGACATGCATCCATGCACACACACACACAAACCTTTCTCTTTTGTAAACCTCTCCCATATTATTTAATTATAAATATATATTTTGTTGTTATTTAGACACAGGTCAGCCTTCAATAAACAAATTAATGAGCAAAAGCATTCCAACCATGACTGTCTCATCATTTTTTCCCCCAGAAATAGTACATCCAGGACTGCATCTACATTATCCAGTATGTTTTTCCTTTCTTAAGACAGTAGGGCATGATTTAAATGAGATTTGGTTGCCATTTCTAGCAACTTTAGTATCCACATAAAGGGTTTCATATTAACTCATATAAGAATACTTTTTAGCTTTTCTGTAAAAAGTGTTTTTGGTTATAACCATGAAAGTGAACATAACTGTTTAACATCTGAAGAATTGGAATTTTGGTGTAGTTAAGCATTATTCCTTGACAGTATAACCCACTCACAATGCTTTGGTTGTCCACTGAAGACACTTACCCAAGGTGCTACTCAGTGGGACTGAACCCCAAGCCATCTGATTGCAAAGCTGCTTTTTAACCACACTGTCATGCCTATACCTAAAAACATGTAACCATAAACATCCACATACATTTATGTACCAATATAAATATTTTCTTCATTATGCACACATATTCTTGTAGGTCCAGTTATGGGAGCTAATCAAGTGATATTGAATGGCGGAGAGCATCACTATCCTTTTGAGTTTATGCTTCCGTACAATATTCCATCGTCATATGAAGGAGGAACCGGATATGTAAGATACTACGTAAAAGCTATTATGGATAAGCCTTGGAAATTTGATCATAAGTGCAAAGTTCCGTTCACTGTAATCACAGTTCTGGATCTCAACCAGACACCAAATGCATTGGTAAGTACTCATCATCATCATCATCATCATCACCATCATCATTGACATCATTACCATCACTATCATCATCATTAGCAGCAACAGTTCATCATCATCATCATCATTATCATTAACAACACCATCACCACTTTTGTCTTCATTGTCATTTCCTCCTCCTCTTCTGCTTCTTCTTTGCATCTTTCTCTTCCTCTGTTTCCGCTTCTTCCTCCACTACTGCCACTGCTGCCTACTCTTCCTCTGCCTCCTCTCCTTCCTTCTCCCCTTCCTCTTACTCCCATCATTTTTCCTTTCTCCTCTTCCTTCTCCTCCTCATCATCATCATCACTGGAATTTGAAGAGCTGGAACAAACATTACAAGGTATTTTGTCCAATGTCTGTTCAGTGCCTAAAATAATGCTTTCTGATTTAGGCACAATATCAGCAATTTCTGGTGAAGAAGTTTCTGATGGCTAGTTCTTCATTTTATTAACCCAAGATGGATGAAAAGCAAAGTTTATCCTTCAACATAGAATGTAAAGTATCACGAAATACTGCAAAATATTTTTTCCAGTGCTCTACCAATTCTACCAGCTTGCCTTTTTAATAATAATAATAACTAGTGGAATCTGTGAATATTTCACAGAATTAATGGTAAACTTATTCGGTTATTCTTGAAAACTTTATCCAAAAAGCCTGAAAGCATAGCCTGTGTTGTGTCTGTATCAAAAGATAGTCATTCGTCTGCTATTCATTGAAAAGTGAAGGAAATTGGAATATGATTACTTAATACACTTTATATATACGCTTTGTGCATAATTTTATAGACTTAATACACAGCACTCATAAAATGAATATTCACTCTTATTTTTCCATTTTACCCATAAAGGAAAATAAATTCTCATTTTAAAATTTATATGGTCACAATTTCATATCTAGAAAACAAAAATTTTATAGTAAAAAAAATTACTTTATATGTAAAATATAGGGATCACAATTTCATGGGGGTAAAAATTTAATGCAATATGGCATACTCTGAAAAGCACATCATAGGTGACTTATAAACCAAGGCAATGAGTCAGAGCCAATACACATTTCAATTTGCGTACACCTTTCAATCCAATACTTCTTTGCAGACTATGTTCTTCATGTAAGTTCTCCCTCTTCTTTTCCCTTGTTTGTCAGTGTTGATAACTTTAACTCTCACATCAGATAATTTGCGAGCCCTTGAGAATCCAACATATAGCTGACATGGCCGAATACAGGCTCAGGCAAGAATAGCCCTCATGATTTATTGATAGTCATTGCATATGACAGGCAAACGGGAAACTGGTTTCTTTCTAAAGCGGATGGCAAGTTTGGGATGTGCATGCATTAAGTGATATGTGATATAAAAAAACTTAGTTCAATTAAAACAAATTAATTTTCACTATGTACTCACCATCGCCACCACCATCATCTCTCTCTCTCTCTCTCTCTCTCTCTCTGCCTTTCTTTAATCTCACCATCAGAACATCACCCCTCTGCTAAAATTATATTCCTCACTCTCCTCTATATCTACTTTCAACTAATTTTTTTACCACATATTAAACATTACGTTTCCCCTACCACAAGTTATGGATGCTTCTCTCTTCCTCTTTCTCTCTCTCTCTCTGCCTCACTCTTTGCCTTATCCTCGTTTTCATTCTTCTTTTTCTTTCTCTTGTTCTTTCTTTCCCTACAACTAATCACCTGAAAGCATTACAATGTAATTCCCTCTACCTCACATTATGGACACTTCTCTCACTTTCTAATGCTCCAGCATGATCGCAGTCGAATGACTGAAACAAGCAGAAGATAGAAGATTAAAAATGAAACATGTTGAATCTAGTTACTTATTTGTTTTTCTCCTTTCTCTTTGTTTTTTTGTTTATTTTTTTAAGCAACCGATCCAACAGCAAGGAACCAAGCATTTCTGCTGCTGTTGCTGCAAGTCTGGACCGTTGAGTGCTCACGTGAATTTATATCGGACGGGTTACGTAAGTGGCGAGAAAATTTTAATCAATGCTGAGATATGTAACATGTCAAACCGAGATATAACCAGTTCAAAAGCATCACTAGACATGGTGAGTAAACAGTTTTATCAGCTTCACCTTATTTTATATCTGTATGTGTCAGTGCATGTGTGTATGTGTGCATGTGTGGTGTTTGTGTCAGGTTAAAGTGATCATCAAATGACATCACATGATATTATACATTACCCCTAGGTGAAGGTGTTTGTGTGCTAAAGAAGTTCACTTCCCAACCACATGGTTCTGGGTTCATTCCCACTGCATGGGGCCTTGGGCAAGTGTCATCTGCTACAGCCTTAGGCTGATGAAAGCCTTGTGAGTGTGTATGTGTATATATATATATATATATATATATATATATAAAGACTCCCAGAATGAAATATAGATTGTATGATGCTTGTGTACGAGTGGCTATACTCTCTGATAGTGAGACATGGGCTCTGAATGCGGAGAACATACATAGATTGGAGAGGAATGAAGGTCATATGCTCCACTGGATGTGCAACCTCAGTGTACATGAATGACAAATGCAACTGTGGTGAGAGAAAAGTTGGGCATAAGAGGAATTAAATTTGGCATGCAGGAGAGGAGAATGCTTTGGTTTGGACATGTGATGCATATAAGTGAAGGCAGCTGTATAAAGAAGTGCTGGTCACTGAAAGTGGATGATACTTGTGGAAGACAGAGACCCAGGAAGACGGGGGATGAAATGGTGAGGATTGGTTTCATGATGTCGAAGCTCACAGAAGAAATGACAATGGTCCATGATGTCTGGCAATATGAGGTTCTAGAGAAGATCTACCCACATCAGCGAAACTGTGTCCTAGAAGCATTGTGTCCCACTCACATGCAAGAATAAAATTTTCACACCCCCTACCCTAAAATACATCTCCTCTTTTAAACTGCATTTTTTGCTTCCTCACAATTCCTCTGGGTAACTCTGTATCTCCTCTACAGCAGCACACCTGTTTCTGCCCTCATTCTTGATCACTCTATCTTTTTCTCGTTCTTCCTTCTGGCTAGGTAACCAAGCATCCCCTTTACATCAGCACACCTGTTTCTGTCCTCTTTCTTGTTACCTCTCTCTCTCTTTTTGAGGCTGGGTAACCATGTACCTCCTCTATAGTAAGACACCTGTTTCTGCTTCTCTATCTCTCTATCACCCCCTAACATTTCATCATCTGACACAAGATCACCTCCTCCAATGCCCCTTCCTCCCTTAAAATTCCTTCTTTCAGTTTCCATTTACCAAATCCACTCACAAGGACTGCTGTAGAAGCCATTTGCACAAGGTACCTGACAGTGGGACTGAGCCTGAAATCATGTGCTTGGGAAGCAAACTTCTTACCACACAACCACACCTGCACCTGATATATCCCAAATAATTAACATATTAATTATTGTATTATTATCTTATAATTCTGCTTGTCCTCCCATTATTTAGCCCATCTGTAATACTTCCACATGGTTAGTTGAAGGGGGAGGGGAGGAGAGAGATAGTGATGGTGGTGAGTGAAATGTGTATTTTTTATTATTTTTTTTAACTAGGTTTTTGTTTTCCTCCGTTACTTAGCCCATCTGTAATGCTTTCACATGATTAGTTGAAGGGAAAGACAAAGAGCAAAAGAAAAAGGAGAGAGAGCAAGAGGGTTAGGTGAAGAGTGAGAGAGAAATGGGAAGAGTGCTGTGTATTAAGTCTATAAAATTGTGCATGAAGTATATAAAGTGCATTAAGTAATCATTAAATCATTGAATTCCAGTTTACTTCACTTTTCAGTGATTAGCAGATGAGTGACTATCTTTTGATACAGACACAACACAGGCTATGCTTTCAGATTTTTTGGATAAAGTTTTCAGAAATAACCCAATAAGTTTACCATTAATTCTGTGAAATATTCACAGGTCTTGCTAGTATTAATTATAAAATATGTTGTATTTTTCTAACCCTCTGCAGGTTATTTCTTTCCATGCAACGACTAAAACAAAAACTGTGCATCAACATGTCGCATCTGTAATGCAAGGAGGTATTCAGCCTGGGGAAAGTGACTATTGGAACCAAGTTGCTCTTCTTATCCCACCATTGCCACCATCCCATCTGATATACTGTAACATTATTGACATTAGATATATATTGACGGTAAGTATTTCAATTAATTTATTGGTTATATTTATGGCCATCAAGTCTGTCATTGTCATTGTCACCACCATCATCATCACCTCTACCACTGCCATCATCACCGTCATTGTCATACTGGGGGTGATGTTATCAATTAATCCTCTCCCCTAAAATTTCAGGCCTTGTACCTACAGTATAAAAAATTATTATTTTGCACTTGCCATCAAAGTGATGCTGGGGTACAAATTTACAAAGCCTAATACACTCATCATGACTACCCAGTGCATGACCATTCAGGTAGACCCAAGTTGGTATTTTCTTCAGGTAAAGTATCCTATCTTGCTCAAAAGGTCCCCAAATAAAGGTTGTTTAAGGGTGATGGACAAAACACCGATGTTTCCAAGGGTGAATTATTCAAACCCCAAACAATCTCTCTCAACGCATGAGCATGATGCTCGCCACTACTCCTGCTCATGATGTGGGGTGCACATATCATCAATCACTAAGGGACATGCTCAGCTGGTTAAGCTCAAACAACTGACAAGCAAACCTGTGGTATTAAGCAGAATATTTTCTGTAGCCCATCTTTTACACCAAGACAAAACATGTACATGTTAACACTTCCTATTAGTTAAGATCAAAAGCCATGAGAGACATTACCTAGCATTACTTCAGGTCATCAGCAGGAGAAGCTTTCTCAAAGTGGTAGATTAGCAAAATCGTTAGAGCTTCAAAAAAATGCCATTACATTCTTAACAGTGTCAGACCAAGGACTTTTGTAAATTCTCTACAGTCCCCAATTTGAAAGCCTTCCAGAAGAGACTGCTCAGAATGTTTTCAACATCTAGTATTGTTTCATGGCCATTTACCCTCTTACCCTTCACTAACCTTCTTTAAAAAGTAAGGGTTAACTTTCCACTGACTGCATTGTCCAGTTGGTAGAGTCCAGTGGGTGTACAGCAACATTCCAGTTAAAAAATGCCCAGCCTTAGTTTGTATATGATACAGAACTCTAGCTCAATCAAGTAAACATGTTGCAAAAAGATATGTTACACAAGAAGACTTCACATCTGTTCATGTTTGTCATCAATGCAGTAGTCCAGGAATATCTGCAGCTATATCAGAGAGTGGGATTGGAGTATGTAAAAACGAATTAACAATGAAAATTATAACAATTAAAATCCCGAAAAGAAGGAGATTTCCAAGGGCTGCTCATGGACACCTCTCAAAAACAATGATTGCTCTGACCTCTAGGGTAAGAGCCCTCTCCTATTCATCTATTCGTGCTTCTGTCCCATACAAAAAGTGTGTTCATTCCAAAAACGATTGGGAAGTTTTCCATAATCTTTTCTACAGTAGGCATAAGGCAAGAAATTTTGTGGGGAGGGGACTAGTCAATTACATCGACCCCAGTGATCAGCTGGTACTCATTTTATTGACTTTGAAAGGATGAAAGCTGAATTGGAACTCAGAATGTAATGAAGAATGAAATGCTGTTCAGTATTTTATCCAGTTTGCTAACGAGTCTGCCAGCTCAGTATCTTAATAAGAAGAAGAAGAAAAATATTTTTTTCTTTATTAACAGCTGAAGGTTCATCTAAAAGATTGGGGATAGTACAGGACAATATAATAGAAAGAGAGTGGGACTGGAGTATGTAAAAACAAATTAACAATGAAAATTATAACAATTAAAATCCCCAAAAGAGGGAGATTTCCAAGGGCTGCTCATGGACACCTCTCAAAAACAATGATTGCTCTGACCTCTAGGGTAAGAGCCCTCTCCTATTCATCTATTCATCTAGAAGCGCATGCTTAGAGTAGGTACATTCACTCAAGCCATTTGTGATGATCTTCACGATAGACTCGTCCAATAGCTGAATCCAGCCAACACTCGACAGCAGGTGTTCAACATAAACTCACAAGTCAGCGATGTTCAGGCACTGGACAAGTGCATGCAGAATAGTTTCATTGCTTTGCCTGCATAATAATGATTTCAAATTTTGGCACAAGGCCAGCGATTTCAGGGGTTGGGGCAAGTCAATTACATTGACTCCAGTATTCAAATGGTACTTATTTTATCAACCTCAAGAGAATGAAAGGAAAAGTCAACCCCAGCAGTATTTGAACTCAGAATGTAAAATGCCACTAAGCATCTGCCCAGCAAGCCAATGATTCTACCAGCTCAGTGCCATAATAATAATAATAATAATAATAATAATGCAGTACCAGGCAGTGGCTCTCATGGCTTTTGATCTTAATTGACTGGAAGTGTTATCATGTACATTGTTTTGCCTTGGTATAAAAGATGGGCTATAGCAAATATTATGCTTAATACCACAGATTTGCTTGTCAGTTGCTTGACCTTAACCAGTTGAGCATGACCCCTAGTGGTTGACGATATGTGCATCTCTGATCATGAGCAGAAGTAGTGGGGGAGCATCATAGCCATGTGTTGAGAGGAATTCTTTGGAGTTTGAATAATTCACCTTTGGAAACATTGGTGTTTTGCTCAACATCCTTAAACAAACCTTATTCAGGACCTTTTGAGCGGGATGGGCTACTCGACCCGAAGAAAATTCTAACTGGGCCCTACCTGTGTGGTCATGCGCTGGTTATCTTGATATGAGATCACCATGTCGTGCACATATGGTTGTGATGCATGTGCCTGGTGTATCCTTATCAGACGGGTAGTCATGATGGGTATAATGGGCTTCGTATATTTTACCCCAGTGTCATTTTGATGGCATTCAGTGCTCTCTCACTCAATAATAATAATAATAATAATAATAATAATAACAACAGCAACAAATATTTTGAGAATTTTGTCTCTCTTCAGTGTTTATCTTTTCTTAATTCTTGTTTTTATTTATTTTTAAAACCAAAGTTTTCTGTGTCAGCGTCGATGGCTGTGTCTTTAAAACTACCAATGGAAATTATTATTGGAACCATTCCATTAGCAACTTACATGCCTCCTGCCCCTTCAGCTGGACTGCCTGCTCCAAGCCAGTATAATGCTGGTGGATATGCAACCCAGTATGGGTCTCTTTTACCCAACACTTCTTATCCAGAACCCAGTGCCATACCTGAAGGTGCCGGCGCCAGTGCCAGTAAGTATTCCTTGCATTTTATAATCTTTTGTCTTTCACCTGTTTCACTCATTTCACTAGAGCCATACAAGCGTACTGCCGTGAATGGTTTGGTGGAACACACTTAACTGAGTACTTAATTTTTTAAGTTTGGCACTTATTCTGTCGGTCTATTTTGCTGAACTGCTCAGTTATGGGGATGTAAGCAAACCAACAGCAGTTGTTTCATGGTGGGTGAGGGAACAAACACAAATACAAAAGCACAGATACCTACAACACACTCACACACATACATATATATATACTTACACATATACACATGTATAGGAAGAGCTTCCACACAGTTTCTCTCTTCCAAATCCACTCATAAAGCATTGGACAGCCTATAGTCATTTTAGAAGAAATTTGGCCAAGTTGCAGCACAGCAGGACTGAACCTGAAACCACATAGTTTGAAAGCTAGCTTCTTAATCCCACAGCCATGTGTGCCTCAATAGAAAACAAATATAAAGCACTTGACAGATATTCATATCATCTTTGTGCAGGACCACGCTAATCTTTTCTGTATTGTTCCAATTTTAGTAAATGTACTGCCAAAGCTTTTATTTTTTTATTTATTAAGGTTCATGTTACACTACCATCTGACCAAATTCTTTCTATAATTCTATTTCTTGGGTAAAATGTCTCTCTTTTCCATTCATTTATTGTGACTGAGTTTCTGTGATGTGTTGTTGTCTCTTTGGGGTTTCTATAAGTCACAGCTGCTTAACCCTTAAGCATTTTGATTACTCTGTCAAATGTAATCCTTATTATTTATTCACATTGTTTTGTATTAATCTTACATTATTTTGTTGCTTTGAGATTTCAGTGATGTGATTGTTACTATTTAGAATGACATTGTAGGGTACGTGTAAGAGGCTGAATCTAATCAGTTTGAACACGAAGCAGATAGAATATTTGGGCCTGATATGGCTGGTTTGAAGGCTAAAGGGTTAAAAGAATAATAAAATGGCAGTCATTAGAATGTTGGCCAGAATGCCTTTCAGTATTTTTTCTGATTACTGGTACTGTGAGTTCAAATCATTCTGAGGTCAACTTCTGATTTTAGGCTTTCAGGGTCAATAAAAAATGCCAGTCTTGGACAGTGAATTGATGGACTTAATTCACTGGGATCAAATACCTTGTGGTGTTTGTTACAGTTCTTTGTTTCTTGACAGCAATGATTGTGATGATGCTGATGCCATTTTATATTGGACCATATGACTGGCCTTTGATAAGCATCAATGATGTGAAGATGGGAAATTTGCATACATGGGTAAATGCCAGTCTCCTTCAAAGGCACCTTGCTCAGACTTGCACATAGACATGCAGGTGTATGGTCAGCATTGACCAATGAAGGTTCTAATGAAACAGTTGCTTTAAACCTCTCCCTCTTTATCTCCCTCCCTCACTCTCTCTCATTTTATTGCACCCTCACTCTTTTGTTCTTCTCTTTCATCCCTCTTTCATTTATTGTTGTCGTTGTTGTTTAGTCCCTGGCCAAACATGTTATTGCTGATCTATGATAAAAACCATTCCAGCCATGACTGTCCGACTTTACCTTTACATTATTTTAAATGGTAGGGTATGAATTGAAGATTTGGCAGCTCTTTCTAGTGGATAGAATTACTACAAGGAGGTTCTCTTGTTACTTGATCTCTTTTGACAGTTGATTTCTTCTGTGATATGGAAATGCAGACACATACACACTCACACACATTCACACACATGCAATTCATTAACCTATAATCTCATTTCTGTAATCTTTTGCAGTTCCTTCAGCTCCTCCAGCATATGAAGAATGTGTCTTTGGCAAAGTGAACATCTCAGATGAAGGGGATGACAAATACACACAAGGGGAACTGAACTTTGCTCCTGCTTATCCTTACTATAATTTCCCCTCGGCACCACCGTTACCAGAACAGCCGACAGACAAAGCATGAATGGAACTGTATCATTAGAATTCTTACCAAAGAAGAATATTTCCTGATGAAGACAATTTCTTATTCAGTTTGAATGCTTTGTTACCATTTCACTTGTTAATGTGTCTATATGTTAGCGTGTGTGTGTGTGGATGCATGCTTGTGTGTGTGTGTGTGTGTGTGTGTGTGTGTATTTGTCAATGTCTGATTTCTTATAAACATGCAATATTGTCTTTGTTTCTGCATACATGTGTGTGTCATTATTAATATGTATAGATAAACGTGTGTTTATGAATATGTACATTTGTATGAAAATGTGTGTGTGGTGGTAGTAGTAGTATGTGACTCAATGGTTAGGATATTAGGCTTGCAATCATAAAATTGTGGGATTGAATCCTAGACTAATTGGTGCATTGTCTCCTTGAGCAAGGCACTTCATTTTATTTTACTCCAGTCTACTCAGCTAAAAATGAGTTCCAGCCATGACAGACTGATATCCAGTTTAAGGAGAGTCTCGTACTCCCAGTCATTTAAACACCTAAGGAACTGGACTAAGCTCTGACCTAATGCAATTATAGGCCCAAAATAAACTTATAGTTGATGTACACCACTGATGGTCTGGCACCTCCTTTAATCCTGATAAACTACAAGGGAGAACTTGAAATTCCCATAACTGATAATCTAGTCCACTGCATGACCACAAGTGGTGTTTTGCGTATTGTGTGTTTACGTGCATTATTTACTTTGTACTCGTTAGTGGCAATACCAAAGTGTTGAGAGGTCCTCTGTTCATTTAGCTTAAAGTTACCAGTTGCTATGGCTACTACGGGTAAGAGGATTGAGAGCGTCATTGGTAATGTCAAACAGAAATCCATATCAAACCAGGATAACACAGAACAGTTGATGATACTTTAGATGCAGGTGTATAATTAGTTGATTAGAAGTGTGTTGATGAATTATTATATGACCATGGCTGGTCAGACAAAATGGTTAATCCACCAAGGCTTTGGAAACAAAGATACTCGAAAATCAGTGGTGTACCTATGTTGTATCAAGGCAGTGCCCCAGCATGGCCACAATCTAATGACTGAAACAGTAAAAGATATATATATATAATGTACACATCCATGTGTGTGTGTGTGTGTGTGTGTGTGTACACACATATATATATAATTCTGTATGTTACCTATCATTTGATATAGTGAACCAGAGTTGGATTATGTTAGAGTGCTAATAAGGTATCTGCCTGGATTCCAAATCCATATTCCTTTATGTTTCATATATTTATGTGTGTTTGTGTGTAAGTATTTGCATGACAAGAAATAGTTTGGTAGTTACTTCAAAGTTTTGCAGGTTGTCTGCCTTCTCAGATGTTGGGACTCAGGAAATCAATGAAACTTCAAAGTCATTTTTGTAAAAAATATATATATACTCTACATATTCACATACATATATATATATATCATTTTTAGGAAAGCAAATGTGGAGAAGAAGCACACTCTAAGAAGTAGAGCAGTCTGTATTTTTTCCTGGTGAAGGCCACTTTATGAGGTTACCCTGGGTTTCCTGTCCATAAAGGGTTTAACTTTATAGCGTATCTTCAGACCCCAAAACCTATTGGCCTATGACCTCTTTAAAATATGGAGGAGAAATGTCTTGGGGTCTGAAGATACGCCATAAAGTTAAACCCTTTATGAACGGGAAATCTAGGGTAACCCTATAAATCAGCCTTCACCAGTAAAATATATATATATATAATTGTTAAACAGTACAGCAAACATTAAGGCAAAGCAAACATCTCAAGTCGTATACATTATTATTATAGGAAGAAATATTGTATGCAACTTGAGATGTTTGCCTTGCCTTAATGTTTGCTGTCCTGTTTAACAATTATATATACGCTGCATCAGAAATCTGCAATGGCCCCATAACTACTGTCTTGGCTATAACTTTGGAGCCCCAGCCCCAGTAAAAACAGGTGCACAATTTACATGGGTTTTTATAGTGTATATATATATATATATATATATATATATATAGTGTCTGAGGAGAGTCACATTGTCTTAATGCCTTACTATCTAACACACTCACCGGTTCAATTTCCACTCATCTATTATTTATTTATTTATTTATATATATATATATATATATATGCATATTATGGGTATATGTGTCTAGGTTTTCTCCTATATGTTTCATAAAGTTGAATGTTATAAGAGAATTTGACACATACATATGCACACACACACTTGTACATGTGTGTCTCCACAGACTGTGGTCACAAAACTTCTTATAAGATGTGCCTATTATTTCCAATGGTATTTTCAGGAAAATAAATATATGTTACTTTTCACATATATCAACAGACAAAAGAATTCTTTGTTCAACTAATTTTTCTGTTTTGAAAGCTGTCCAGCTTTTCTCTTACATTGAAATTTTGCATTGCTTCATCGATATTTTTGTTCATATATTATTGTAATTTGTATTTTTTATAAGTCAGAATATGACCTCTTACCATTTAAGAGAGTTTTTGAAATGAACGCATGGCCTTTAAAATACTGCCTAAAACCAAAGGTTTTAAACTTTTTCTAGCTGAGACTAGCCTTTTAAAAAAAGTATCCCATTTCATCTTTTTCAAAAAAGAAAAAAAGAAGAGACATCTAATTATTTTAATTAAACAGAAAGTTTATTTTGCTCAGACATTTAATTCCATCCAGCATGTGCTTTTTCCCAGATATTTTTGTCAACCAGTGTCCACTGATGCTAAATTTTTATGGTGAACACTTTAATAATGAAATTATATTGAACCTTGATGTATCCTCAATCATGTTTTGCTCACAAAAAACAAACAAAATATCCTGTTCATATTTTAATGTCAATAAAGTTTTTTTCTTTTTTTTTTTTTGAAAATGCAGTTAAACTATAAATATTCTACATGTTTTAAATTATTTATTTGTAACAAAAGTCAGAATATTTCTAAATACCAAGCTAACCACCTATCCCCATAGTGTCCTCTTGTGACCTCATAATGCTCACAAGGGGTGCTAATGTTCAAGTTAAAGACTTTCTAGGGGCAATCCCATGGTCATTTGTGAGTGAAGGGTGTTTTTATATATAACATATGTAAATAGATAAATAATTAAATATCTGTGTGTATCTCTCTGTCTGCGTTTATCCCCATCCTCACTGCTCTGCATCTGGAATCTGCTTGCCTCCTCATAACTTAACAGTTCGATGAAAGACACCAATAAAGTAAGTACCAGACTTTTCAAAAGTAGGTACTGAGGTTGATCTGTTCAACTAAGACCGTTTGAGACAGTGCCCCAGTATGGCCACGGTCCAATGACTGAAACAGGTAAAAGATAAAATGTACTTTCTTTCTTTCTTAATTATTCTTTGAAGCATGGTGTTTTTCTCCCTCTTCTTATCTAAGTGATTGCAAAGTTCTTGTTTCAAATCCATATAAAAGCAATAATCTCAAGTTCCTTGTGCAAGATTTTTTTTCTTCTGCTCCGATCCAACATTATTAAAAAAAAGGAAAAAGACAAAAAAAAGAAAAATGGAAATCAAGTTAAATCAATTATTAAAAACCTATTCATTTCAATGCTGTGACTTATTGAATGTTTCATAGCAGTTAATAATTGAATGGTATTCTTATCCAAATGCAGATGGTGTATGATGAATTCTTTCCATTCGGGTAGACAACATGGTAGTTTGCCAATTTTTAGATCAGTAGGAATAAGAACTGTTTCATATACCCAGGTGTATGCACTTAAGCATCTTCGTTTTTTTGCTCTTTGGTTATGTTTTGTTATTCTCAATAACTAGGGAATTGTTCATTTCTGCTGGGTTGGTGGTTTATGTCATTTAACTGTTTAACATTTCTACTTGAAATCTGGAGAGAGATGATATTTATACATACACAAATACATATATTCACTCATACATATGTATGTGTGCATGTATGTATGTGTGTGTATATATATATATATATATATATATAAATACACACACACATATGTAAGTATATGTATATGTATGTATAGGCATACACCTATGTATGTGATACATAGGTGTATGTTTGTATGTATATTAGTATTTATAACATATGTGCATGTACATATCTACAGACATATTATGTTTCATGATCCCCAACATTATAAACATTCACTTGTTAGTGCATAGTGTTTTATGAATTTAAAAATGCTTCATATTTGCGTGCTTTTCAGATCTATAGTTTAAGAGATTGTGGCTAAGTCAGAGCCATTCTCCTTTGTATTGAATTTTGTTTTTGAGATTGCAACACAATGTTAAAGAAAGCTGATTCAACCTAAACAGATACATATTCTTATCCATCCGTCCATCTGCCCATCTATCCATCCATCATTCATCCATATAGCCATTTGCTTCTCTGCCTGTCTATCTGACCAGCCATCATTCTGTCTATCCATCTATCAGACTACCCTCCATACAAGCATGTCTGTCCATCTATCCAAGCACTCACCCAGTCATCCACTCAACTATATACGAGGGGGTGGTGAAAAGTTTCTGCTTTGGGTAAAAGAAAATACAGGAGGATTAGTTAATTATGATTTTATTCAATATATTCCTCTCTGAGCCCAGTAAAAGAACTTGGAAGGTTGGGCCTTCAACCAGGCTTTTCATGATACCCTTAAAGCCAGGAACTTTTCAGCATCCTCTTGAATATATATATAGAATAATTTAATTAGGATAAGATGAATTTGAAGTCTTACAGCCATTTCTGGGATAATCCAAGTGGTAAGTTATATATATTGTAGCGACCATGGATGGATATGTTATGCATGTTGATTTTGTTTATATTTGGACCTATGGAAGAATTTAAAGGTATGATAGAACCTATGACAACATGTGAGAAAAGCTTTGTGTTATTTATTTAGTAATTGCAGTGAATTATGCATTAATATTTGGAAGGCTTCTTTTAAGCATAGTCCACTAGTGGATTGCTGGCCTTGGTATGGGACCCTGGAATCTATTATGACCAATGATATCCTATATGGTACTTTTTTAATGTTAATTGATGATGATGATGACGACAATGATATGTATGTGTGTGTGTGTGTTGGTGTAACTCAATAAAAATTCGCTAAAGCTTTAAGTATCAAGTTAGCTCCCTTTATTCCAAGGAGAACTTGGGCTTACAATTATGTGAGAATGCTTAAATAAATTCCTAATTACTGGGATTATTATAATTGACTTAAAAGATGTATCTCGAAATATACAATTGTAGCAATATGACCACAGTCCAATGACTGAAACCAGTAAAAGATTAAAAGAACACAAATGACAGATTTACAAACAAAACCATTTTATTACTTCTCCTTTGACATACAGATGCTGTCCAATATACTGGACTGCATCTGTATCCTTTAGAAAAAAAACAAGTGATTTTGTTTTTTTATTTGTTTCTTAGCAATCCTTTTTTCCATTTCCTCCCTTTCTCTAATTTTGGCATCTTCTACAGTTTGAGGTAGTTGCTTGTTTAATGTTTCTGGTAAAAATCTGATCAATATATTCATCAGGAGACATATTACACCAAAGGTAATACCTGGTGCCCAAGGAACCAATCGACTCTGAAAAAAAAAAAAAAAAGGATAAAATTTAAATTGTTAAAAATAATACTAATTTATTTCATAACTATTCTTGCACAGGTGTGGTTGTAGGGTAAGAAGTTTGCTATGCAAACATATTTACTGTCCACAATTCCATGTTTGAATTCTGAGTCACATTCCTTCTTTAAAGACAAACTATTTTTATAACAACAGCTAGAATAGACACAATTCCTGACACAATGCCACCCACGTTACACTTTTGAAAATCCAATGTGAAAGAAGTAAACAGTATTCCTATATTTTAAAATATAATTAAATTCTAATATATTCTTTGTGCGTTTTCAACTTTATTTCTTCTATTCCCCCACCTGTTTGGATTAATAGTGATTTTTCTATACAGATGTGTGTATGGATATTTTGGGTCATTGACTGATGAGGAAAACTCAGATGTGAATATTCTGTGTATTGTATCTTTGTCTAAATTTCCCATCTGTTAGATTATCCACCCGTTATTCTTAGGAACCTATATGGATAATATATTTTGACTTTCAAATTAGTTTCAACTGCCACTTTTGAATTTGTCTTTGTAGTGTATGGTTATTTCGCATCACAACAATATTGAATATATTTCGACTCATTCTTTAAGAAAACCTTCAACTATTTTACATATTATTTTCAAGCTTAAGCTTTGCCAAGGTTCATTTTTATTGTTTTTATTATTTTATTATTTTATCTTATTGTATTTTTCAAACCTATTTAGTTGTTACATTAAATTTATAGATAATTCCTTATATGGTGCTGCATTTTGTAAATGCCTTTTTATCCGAATTTTAAAATTATACACTCTCAGCAGCTTTTAAAAATTGTTTGTGTATATATGTTATGATCTAGATATGTCACTATATATTTATTCTTATGTATATGTGTGTATTGTGGGTATGCATATGTATCTGTACGTGTGCATATGTGTACATGTACGTGTGTGTATGTAAGTATACGTGTATGTTAATATTTATGTACATACGTACATCGATGTATATGTATACGTGTATATACTTATATTTATGTGAGCATGTATTTGCATACATATTTTTGTATATTTATATATGTAATCATGTATGTATATCTATATGCATATCTATACTTATGTGTATATATATATATATATATATATATATATATATATATATATATATATATACATCAAGCTGAGGCCATGCTGGTGCACTGCCTTTACTGCACCCAGGGATTTTTCCAGTATTGCTTTTGGTGAAGTAGTGAGTTGAAAGTTACCGCACTTCTTTGTGCCTCCTGCCATGATGTGGGTTCATCTGGAGTTGCTGATAAAAAACTGTCTAGACGTTTTTTGAAGACTTCCATGTCTAAGCCTTGCAGATCCCTGTGGTACAGCATTAAAAACTTGTTGTCCCTTGAATCCCAAGCTATTGCAAAATTGGTTTCATATCCTTGATGGAGAAGATGGGACCTATGGTACTGTGCAGTGCCATCCATTTCAGAGATTGTTGTAGATTTCGATTCCGAAATTTGGAGCTAGACCCTCCATTATTTTCCATATGTATAGCACTGTATATCACTCATGTCTCTTCTGCAGGGATTAGAGTCCCAGTTCCCTCAACCTCTCCCAGTAGCCAATGTGTTTTACTGAGTCTATTTTTTTTTTTTTTTTTTTTTTTTTTTGTGTAGTAGCATTTGATCGCTTCTAGTTTCACAGTCAGTTTTACACTCTGTGGGGACCACAGTTGGGTGCAGTAGTTGAGACGACTGAGGACAAAAGTTCTCCAAAGCAGAAACATTCTGTCTCTGTTCCTAGTCCTGAAGAACCTGAGGACCCAACCTGCCACCTGTTTGCATAGTGTTGCCATCTGTGCAATGTGCACACTGTTGCTCATGTGGATTCCCAGGTCATGCACTGACTCTAAATCTGGGATTACATTGCCTTCTGGTCTCATGTACTTCAGCTGTAGTTTGTTTGTGGACTGGTAGCAGAATGCTTGAAATTTTGTGCATTGAACTGCATATTATTCTCATCAGCCCATTTATATATTGCATTCAGATCTATAAAAGAGCTCTTTTATAGACATGTTAGTAATTTTCTTGTATTATTTTTTGTTAATTTCTTTTCACAACTTTTAAAACATCTTGGTTCCCCCTTTATATGGAAATAATCCCCCAAAAAGTTTTCCCTAGACCTTTGCTACATCACTCTTTTGCCTACTGACTTCGAAGCCCTATGATGGATGATTGTATGATTTTAATATATTAGGCCATCTGACTTCTTCTCTAGGCTATGTTTCCTTTCAAATTCCATCTTCCTTTTGTATTCATTCTGATGAAGCTACATGTTCTAGTTCAAATATCCTATGAAGATGAAGAATATTATTTTCATAATTCTTTCGTAGGGTTGGACCAATGGAAGTGTTGAGGTGAGGATGAAGGAGAGTGTATCAGGGAGGGAGAGAGTGGCGAACGTGTCTTCTACTATAGCCTCGGGATTTGGTAAACAAAAACTGAAAGAAGTCTGTCGTATATATATATATGTATATGTATGTATATATATATCATCATCATCATCATCATCGTTTAACGTCCGCTTTCCATGCTAGCATGGGTTGGACGATTTGACTGAGGACTGGTGAAACCGGATGGCAACACCAGGCTCCAGTCTGATTTGGCAGAGTTTCTACAGCTGGATGCCCTTCCTAACGCCAACCACTCAGAGTGTAGTGGGTGCTTTTACGTGTCACCCGCACGAAAACGGCCACGCTCGAAATGGTGTCTTTTATGTGCCACCCGCACAAGCCAGTCCAGGGGCACTGGCAACGATCTCGCTCGAAAATCCTACAGGAGCCAGTCAGGCGGTACTGGCAACGGCCACGCTCAAAATGGTGCATCTCATGTGCCACCCGCACAAGAACCAGTCCAGGGGCACTGGCAACGATCTTACTTGGCTTGCCGGGTCTTCTCACGCACAGCCCATTTCCAAAGGTCTCGGTCCGTAGTCATCGCCTCGGTGAGGCCCAATGTACGAAGGTCTTGCCTCACCACCTCAGCCCAGGTCTTCCTGGGCCTACCTCTTCCACGGGTTCCCTCAACTGTTAGGGTGTGGCACTTTTTCACGCAGCTATCCTCCTCCATTCTCACCACATGTCCATACCAGCGCAATCGTCTCTCTTGCACGCCACAACTGATGCTTCTAATGTTCAGCTTTTCTCTCAAGATACTTACACTCTGACGGGTATTCACATTGACATTACACATCCAACGGAGCATACTGGCTTCATTCCTTGCGAGCTTACGTATGTCCTCAGCAGTTACAGCCCATGTTTCACTGCCATGTAGCATGGTTGTTTGTACGCATGCGTCATACAGTCTGCCTTTTACTCTGAGTGAGAGTCCCTTTGTCGCCAGCAGGGGTAAGAGCTCTCTAAACTTTGCCCAGGCTATTCTTATTCTAGCAGCTACACTTTCAGTGCACCCACCCCCACTACTAACTTGGTCGCCCAGATAGCGGAAGCTATCGACTACCTCTAGTTTTTCACCCTGGAATGAGATAGAAGTTGTTTCCTGTTTGTTTGCAGTCTTTATTGCACCTGAACATCTGCCACAAACAAAAACTAACTTGCTAGTTAACCTGCCTTTGATGTTGCTGCACCTCTTATGTGTCCATAGCTTGCACCGGGTACATCTTATAGAGTTACTACCTACTCCTTTTCTACATACTGAGCAGGGCCATCTACCTGAAGGGGTTTGTGTTTTATCTACCTTCCTACTTATTAGGATTTTGGTTTTAGCTAGGTTGACTCTAAGGCCCTTCAATTCTAGACCTTGCTTCCACACCTGAAAGTTCTCCTCTAGTTCTGATAGTGACTCCGCAATTAGGGCAAGGTCATCAGCATAGAGGAGCTCCCAGGGGCAACCTGTCTTGAACTCCTCTGTGATTGCCTGGAGGACTATGGTAAATAATAGGGGGCTGAGGACGGAACCTTGGTGGACCCCTACCTCTACCCGGAATTCATTGCTGTACTCATTTCCAACCCTCACCTTACTGGCAGCATCTCTGTACATGGCTCGCACAGCTCTCACTAACCATTCTTCTATCCCAAGTTTCCTCATTGACCACCAGATAAGGGATCGGGGGACCCTGTCAAAGGCTTTCTCCATGTCAACGAAAGCCAGGTACAGAGGTTTATCCTTAGCTAGGTATTTCTCTTGCAACTGTCTCACTAGAAATAAGGCATCAGTAGTGCTTTTACCTGGCACGAACCCAAACTGCATCTCATCTAAATTGATTCGCTCCCTAATTAGTTGGGCTATGACCCTCTCTGTAACTTTCATAACCTGATCTAACAGCTTGATGCCTCTGTAATTATTTGTATCTAAAGCGTCCCCTTTACCTTTGTAGCAGTTGACTATGATGCTGCTACACCAGTCATTGGGTATGACTCCTTCGTGTATCACCTGGTTCGTAATACGGGTGACTAGGCTATAGCCAACACTGCCAGATATTTTGAGCATCTCTGCAGTGATTCCTGATGGGCCGGGGGCTTTCCCGGTCTTCATACTCTTAATTGCTTTATCTACCCTGGTACTATCAACTCGGATAGCTGGTCCCTCTATTGGGTCGACATACGGCAGGCTCTCTTTCTCCCATTCATTCTCTTTATTAAGCAATATATATATATATATATATATATATACATATATATGTATGTATGTATGTATGTATATATGCATATGTCTGTGTGTCTGTGTTTGTTCTCCCACCATTGCTTGACAACCAGTGCTGGTGTGTTTACGTCCTCATAACTTAGCGGTTTGGTAAAAGAGACTAATAGAATAAGTATTAGGCTTACAAAGAATAAGCACTGGCGTCGATTTGTTCGACTCAAGGCGGTGCTCCAGCATGGCCGTAGTCATGTGACTGAAGTAAATATAAGAATTAGAGAGTAAAAGACTATATATATATATATATATATATATATATATGTGTGTGTATGTGTATATATATATATATATATATATAATATACACACACAAACATATATATATACATACACACACACACACACACACACATATATATATATATATATATATATATAATATACACACCCACAAACATATACGTCATCATCATAATTTAACATTCGTGTTTGTTTCATGCTGGCATGGCTTGGATAGTTTGTCAGGATGTCATTGGTCCAAGGACTGCATTGTGCCCCAGTGTGTAAGACTTCAAACTGCAAGGAAAGTGGTGGGGGTGGGGGGCAATTTTATGCTAGGTATTGAGGGAGGTTAAAGAATGAGAGAAGTGGGTGGTCAAAACAGTTTCTTGTGGAGGAGCTGCAAGACTACTCACACATGTATGCGTGTTTGCATGCACACACACACACACACATGGATGGACACACAGATGGAAAGAAAGAAAGAAAGAAAGAAAATAGATGGGTAGATGGCTGAACAGACAGATGGATGGATAGAAGGAAGGAAGGAAGAAAATAGATAGATAGATACATACATACATACATACATAGACACTACCTTCTCTGTAATAGTATCAGGGAAACAGTGAACTGAACACAGTTCACCGATTCAACTGTATGGGGTGCATCATCTCATCAGATGCCAAGATCAACAAAGTCAAAGCATGTGCATTTGGCAGAATGTAGAACAGAATCAAGCACAGCAAATATTTGTTGGAAACCACAGAATTTAGTGTGTATAAAACCAGTGTACTGAATAGCCTCCTGTATTCCTCCAAGCCCTGGGTCACTTATTGTCACCACATACAGCTCCTTAAGAGCTTCTACCATTACTCCTCTCCCCTTCTCTTTCTATCTCTGTCTCATTCCTCGCTCTCTCTGACCCAACATTATCCATTAAAATTTCATTTGTGATGCCCTGACTCAACTCTAGCCTGCCATTTGCCCTTCCAAACCAAGTTTCCTATATTCCAGCTTTTTATTTTATGTTGTTTGTTTTGCCATTTTCTTTTCTTTCTTTCATCAAAAGCAGTGCAGTCAATGCCATTGAGGTACCAAAACAATGCTTTCAAATAATAGGTTAAATTCTTCTCCAACACATTTGCTCCCAGTCTGTCTCTCAAATTGATATTACATCAGCCACAGTTTACTAAACATTGCTACATTAAATATTTATCTAACAATAAGAATCCTAATTAATTGCCTGTTTAATGAATGTCAAGATTACAAAATTGGCTTTTTCAATATTTTGTAGCTCTTTTTTACATTTTCTGTTCTTTTTATTGGTTTCTGTGTGTGTGTTTTGGTGTTGGGGAATGGGGATTGTTTGATAATGAAATTTTAAGATTGGTGGAAAAACTAACTTCGTTTATCTGACAGTTTTGAAATATAAAAGGCGAAGAATGGACATCTGTTTATTAGATAACTGCACAAACACACACACACATACATGTTATATGAATAATCAGTTGCTGGAACTCAGTATCTTTAGATTTTTTTTGTAGTAAACTACTACAAAGTGTAACATCAATTGATAAATGAACGACAGAAGAATGGGAGTTATATAATCACTTTCATTAACTTACAGTTGTTTCTGCTGTGAGCAAGTGTGCACCCAGAGATGAGTGCTAGCATGACATCTTATAGTTTCATTAGAGCCATGTGAATGAAGTATCTACAGGCACAGGAATGGCTGTGTGGAAAGAAGCTTGCTTCCCAACCACATTAGTGCCAAGTTCAGTCCCACTGCATGGTATATTGGGCAAGTGTCTTCAACAAAAGCCTCAGGTCAACCAAAGCCTTGTGAGTGGATTTGGTAGACAGAAACTGAAAGAAGCATGTCATATATTTGTAAATATATATATATATATATATATATATATATATATATAATATTATATGTATTATTTTCTCTTAGTTAATAATTAACTCCGACAAAATAAATTGGTTAATAGATACCAGGGTAGCAAAGATCACAAAATGACTGTGGTGTAACTCCTCTTTATGAGGTAGAAACTCACTGTTATTTTGGTTAATTGAGTAAATATAAAAATTTAATAAATGGAGTAATGCGCATATGTTTTGAAGATTACATGTATATATTTGTGTGTCTGTGTTTGCCCCCTACCATTGCTTGACAACTGATGTAGGTGTGTTTATGTCCCCGTAGCTTTGTGGTTTGGCAAAAAAGACCAAGAGAATAAGTGCTAGGCTTATGAAGAATAAGTCCTGGGGTTGACTTGTTTGACTAAAGGCAGTACTCCAGCATGGCTACAGTCAAATGACTGAAACAAGTAAAAGAATAAAAGAACATATATATATATAAGAATTACAGCGTGATGTGCTGCTTGACTGGTCCCCCCTCTCTCTCTCTCTCTCTCTCTTTATATATATATATATATATATGATGATGATGATCTTTTCTCCCGCCATGCCTCTGTCTACCCCTCCATCCTCTCTCTCTCTCTCTCTCTCTCGTAGTTTTTCCTTAAGGTCTTCAGGTTCTGGCTATATATAAATGAGAAATCCATTCTAAATTATCTCAATCTCTTCTCCGCTGACATACTACGACGAAGTCTCCAAGATGCAGATAAGATAGAGATTTTTATTTATTTACGGCCTCAAACATCTCATACCTTCGCGCTTTAGTCTGCCCTCTTATTTATCTTGTTTCTCTCCATGAAATTCAATTGAATTCAGTTTTTGTCTTAAATTCATACTTATTCATTTTCTAAGCTTCCTAAATTCATGCTACGTATATATTCTAGTCACCTAGAATTCATTGCTCTTTTAAAAATTACGATTTATGCATTGTTGTCTCTCAAATATTTAAAATCTACAATTAAGAGCCCTATCTACTCGCTGACGGTAACCCGCCCTCCCACCCCCTCCACCGGAAGTGCATTCCTCTGTCATCCTGTCATCCTCGGCTGTCTCCCGGAACCCATCTAGTGGCCTTGGCCATCCTCTCCCCTACCTTTGGGTAGCGCATTAAGTTTGAGTAATGTTTGCAGGTTGTAGGTACTGTTTTGCTTATGAATTCTTCCAATTGCAAGTTTTCTTTTCAGGTACACGACACTGCTTTTCCCCTTCCCAGGCTACAGGCCCACACCCCCAACACCCATACTGTTAGGATTGGCACTCTCAACGTCGGCACGCTGAAAGGTAGATCTGGTGAAATTGTTGAGATGCTTGAACGGAGACGCGTAGATATGTGCTGCATCCAGGAAGTAAGATGGAGAGGAGGTTCTGCGAGGTTCCTCACAGGCAAAGAACACAGGTACAAGATTTTCTGGGCAGGGAACACTGACGGGGTCGGGGGCGTAGGAATACTTCTAGCGGAGAAATGGGTGGATAAGGTAATCGAGGGCGTTAGAGTAAGTGACAGAGTACTTAAGATCAGACTAGTGCTTCATCATAGATTAGCTACTGTCATCTCAGCCTATGCACCTCAACCGGGGCTACCAGATGGTCTGAAAGACCAATTCTATGACACCCTCTTGCAAACTACCTCGTCGACGAGTGACAGGGACCTTCTCTTTGTGGCTGGAGACTTCAACGGTCATGTCAGACGTCGTGCTGGAGGCTTCCATGGCATACATGGAGGCTATGGCTTCGGTTCCCGCAACGAGGAGGGAACCAGACTGCTGGAGTTCTGTGATGCAACCGATCTTATGGTCTGCAATACCAACTTCAGGAAACCTGCCAGTCACCTAGTCACCTACCGCTCCGGCAGACACTCTAGCCAAATCGACTACATCCTCGCCAGAAATAGGGAAAGAGGGCAGCTTATAAATGCCAAAACCTACCCTGGCGAAGAATGTACCCCACAACATAGATTAGTAGTTAGCGACTTTGGGATCAAGGCAAAATGGGTGCCCAGAATTAGACAGGCTTGGAGGAGAAGGGTGTGGAAGCTTAAAGACCCTGCAAACGGACAGAGACTTAGAGACAAGTTACTTGAAGCATTTAACGAAATAGAAGGGGATATAGCATCATACAACGTGGAAGACAATTGGAGATTTCTGCGGGACAACCTGTTGAAAGCCACCGACCAGATTTGTGGGTGGTGTAAGGTCCTCTCCCGACCCAGAGTAACGTGGTGGTGGAACAAGGAGGTAGACAGGGCTATTAGACAAAAGAAACAGGCTTGGAAGGACTGGAAGAACGGTGGTAGCAGGGAATTGTACCAATGTGCCAGAAGGGAGGCTAGGCGACAGGTTTATTTAGCCAGAGGGGAAGCAGATAAGGAAAGATTTGCCAATGTTCTGTGCCGTGAGGACCAAAGACTCGAGGTATTTCGTGTTGCAAGACAGTGTAGGAGAGAGAATAGTGATGTTGTAGGAGAGAAATGTGTTCGCATGGATGATGGTACGCTTGCATTAAATGAGGATGCAAAGAAAGAGGTCTGGAGATGCCACTACGATAGATTGCTTAATAAAGAGAATGAATGGGAGAAAGAGAGCCTGCCGTATGTCGACCCAATAGAGGGACCAGCTATCCGAGTTGATAGTACCAGGGTAGATAAAGCAATTAAGAGTATGAAGACCGGGAAAGCCCCCGGCCCATCAGGAATCACTGCAGAGATGCTCAAAATATCTGGCAGTGTTGGCTATAGCCTAGTCACCCGTATTACGAACCAGGTGATACACGAAGGAGTCATACCCAATGACTGGTGTAGCAGCATCATAGTCAACTGCTACAAAGGTAAAGGTGACGCTTTAGATACAAATAATTACAGAGGCATCAAGCTGTTAGATCAGGTTATGAAAGTTACAGAGAGGGTCATAGCCCAACTAATTAGGGAGCGAATCAATTTAGATGAGATGCAGTTTGGGTTCGTGCCAGGTAAAAGCACTACTGATGCCTTATTTCTAGTGAGACAGTTGCAGGAGAAATACCTAGCTAAGGATAAACCTCTGTACCTGGCTTTCGTTGACATGGAGAAAGCCTTTGACAGGGTCCCCCGATCCCTTATCTGGTGGTCAATGAGGAAACTTGGGATAGAAGAATGGTTAGTGAGAGCTGTGCGAGCCATGTACAGAGATGCTGCCAGTAAGGTGAGGGTTGGAAATGAGTACAGCAATGAATTCCGGGTAGAGGTAGGGGTCCACCAAGGTTCCGTCCTCAGCCCCCTCTTATTTACCATAGTCCTCCAGGCAATCACAGAGGAGTTCAAGACAGGTTGCCCCTGGGAGCTCCTCTATGCTGATGACCTTGCCCTAATTGCGGAGTCACTATCAGAACTAGAGGAGAAGTTTCAGGTGTGGAAGCAAGGTCTAGAATTGAAGGGCCTTAGAGTCAACCTAGCTAAAACCAAATCTCTTTTTAAGTAGGAAGGTAGATAAAACACAAACCCCTTCAGGTAGATGGCCCTGCTCGGTATGTAGAAAAGGAGTAGGTAGTAACTCTATAAGATGTACCCGGTGCAAGCTATGGACACATAAGAGGTGCAGCAACATCAAAGGCAGGTTAACTAGCAAGTTAGTTTTTGTTTGTGGCAGATGTTCAGGTGCAATAAAGACTGTAAACAAACAGGAAACAACTTCTATCTCATTCCAGGGTGAAAAACTAGAGGTAGTCGATAGCTTCCGCTATCTGGGCGACCAAGTTAGTAGTGGGGGTGGGTGCGCTGAAAGTGTAGCTGCTAGAATAAGAATAGCCTGGGCAAAGTTTAGAGAGCTCTTACCCCTGCTGGCGACAAAGGGACTCTCACTCAGAGTAAAAGGCAGACTGTATGACGCATGCGTACGAACAGCCATGCTACATGGCAGTGAAACATGGGCTGTAACTGCTGAGGACATACGTAAGCTCGCAAGGAATGAAGCCAGTATGCTCCGTTGGATGTGTAATGTCAATGTGAATACCCGTCAGAGTGTAAGTATCTTGAGAGAAAAGCTGAACATTAGAAGCATCAGTTGTGGCGTGCAAGAGAGACGATTGCGCTGGTATGGACATGTGGTGAGAATGGATGAGGATAGCTGCGTGAAAATGTGCCACACCCTAACAGTTGAGGGAACCCGTGGAAGAGGTAGGCCCAGGAAGACCTGGGCTGAGGTGGTGAGGCAAGACCTTCGTACATTGGGCCTCACCGAGGCGATGACTACTGACCAAGACCTTTGGAAATGTGCTGTGCGTGAGAAGACCCGGCAAGCCAAGTAAGATCGTTGCCAGTGCCCCTGGACTGGTTCTTGTGTGGGTGGCACATGAGATGCACCATTTTGAGCATGGCCGTTGCCAGTACCGCCTGACTGGCTCCCGTAGGATTTTCGAGCGAGATCGTTGCCAGTGCCCCTGGACTGGCTTGTGCGGGTGGCACATAAAAGACACCATTTCGAGCGTGGCCGTTTTCGTGCGGGTGACACGTAAAAGCACCCACTACACTCTCTGAGTGGTTTGCGTTAGGAAGGGCATCCAGCTGTAGAAACTCTGCCAAATTAGACTGGAGCCTGGTGTTGCCATCCGGTTTCACCAGTCCTCAGTCAAATCGTCCAACCCATGCTAGCATGGAAAGCGGACGTTAAACGATGATGATGATGTGTATATATATATATATGTGTGTATATATAAATATATATATATATATATATATATATATATATATATATGTATGTATGTATGTATATGTGTATGTATGTATGTATGTTTATAGTCGAGTGCATCCAGGCACACATACAACACAACAAGGCTCTGCTTGCATGCTTACTTACATATAAAATAATAATAGAGATTTGATATCTCTATTCTTTTGTCATTCATATATTAATACACACACACACACACACACACACACACACACACACATACACAGAGTACGATGATTATAGGTAATTGTAGATGGTATGTTTCCAGCCACTTTTCTCCTTTGTTTTGCACCCCTTAGCCTGTTAATGTTGGTTGAAACAAAGTCTCTTATACCATTTTGACATGACAATCTTCATTTTGTTTGCTCCATGGCTGTTTACTCAGTGTGTTGTGAGCTATATTGACTGCTGAGATGTTACTCTTCAGCTTGTCCTTATATCTGGGCAGTAGTTAACCAACATTCCTGTGCCCACTGATGTACTTAAAATGTAGAAATTGTGATAGAATAGTTGTTAATAATAACAGTATTCATAAGGTTAATGTTTAGCATTTATACATATAAATTACAATTTAGATAACTAGTTGTTGTTGGGGAACAAATAAAGGGAAAGCTTACCAGAAATCTAACAAAAGGAGCAATTATTTGACCAAGACGCGATGCAATGCTTGCAAGAGCAAAACCAACATTTCTGAAATGGATATAGAACATAATGGATAAAACAATTCAAATCTTTCATTTTGGTATTTGGTTTGCAAAATTCTTGATGTGAAATTGTAAAGATGAAAGCATTTTGGCAAACCTGATTGATAGATTGATTAACTGAATAATCAATCAGGAAACTGATTAGTTGATTTCTCAAATGATTAACTACTTTTTCTTTTTTATCTTTCACTGGTTTCAGTCATTGGACTGTGGCCATGCTGGGGCCTCCACCTTGAAAAGTTTTAGTCAAATAAATCAACTCCAGTACTTATTTTTTGAAGTCTGCTACTTATTCTATAAGTCCCTTTTCCGAAACTGCTTGGTTGCAGGGATGTAAACAAGCTGGCAACTGTTTTCAAGTGATGGAAAAAGAAGAACAAATATACACATACACACACACATAATGAACTTCCACACAGTTTCTGTCTACCAAATTAGCACACAAAACATTGGTTGGCCTAGAGCTATAGTAGAAGACTCTTACCCAAGGTGCTGTGCAGTGACACTAAAACTGAAACTATGTGATTGCCAAGTGAGCTTCTTAATCACACAGCAATGCTTGTGCCTAGTGGGCTAATGATGGTGAAAGGAGTGAAAGAACCAGCACACATGTTTTTTATTTATATAACAACCCTCTCAAGATGTGTGTGTGTGTGTATATATATATATATATATCGTGATGGCACCTGTGCCCAGTGTCGCCTTTCTGGCACTTGTGCCCGTGGCATGTGTAAGGACTTTCGAGCTAGATCGTTGCCAGTACCGCCTGACTGGCCTTCGTGCCGGTGGCACGTAAAAGCACCCACTACACTCTCGGAGTGGTTGGCATTAGGAAGGGCATCCAGCTGTAGAAACTCTGCCAAATCAGATTGGAGCCTGGTGTAGCCATCTGGTTTCACTAGTCCTCAGTCAAATCGTCCAACCCATGCTAGCATGGAAAGCGGACGTTAAACGATGATGATGATGATGATGATGATATATATATATATATATATATATATATAAATATATGTTGGAGAACCTGGGTTGTATGAATTTTTTAGAATGATTCTTCTTTCTGCCAGTCAAAGCTTGCATCACCTACTTCCATTCATATATGGTCAAAGCCATTCTAACAATTTCCAATTGATTTTGTATAGCATTGCTTCCGCTTTCAATTGCCATATGTAACTGATTATTCTAAAAGAGGATCTGTGATTATTTAGCCTAATTTCCTGTATTCAAACAGTGAAATATTTGGATGCTGCCCTCATGAACAATAATTTGTTTTGACAATGTGGTCAGCTCCATTTTGGGATTAGAGAATGACATACATGTATACATAAACACAGTTGACACAAGTTAACCTTGACTAATAACAATCCATGAGAAATAACTCTTCTAGTCCCCCCCCACCTGGAAATGGTATAATTATTCACTATTTTTCACTGTTCTATTCCTTTTTCTTTTTTACTGGCACTGAGCCAAACAAGGTCCATACATACTTCCACCATAAAAGAAGCTACACACTTCCAGGCATCATGTCTCAAGAGTCATCAATATTACCAAGTTCAATACTCAGAATGCAGTGGATGGTAACATTCTGTCCAGCTATGTAGCTATGTGCTATAACCAATAATATACTGCACTATCATATAAAATATAACCATTGTATTTTTCATATTGAGTGTGCTTTTTTCATGCTTATGGACAGCTATTTGATAATATACATATATACCTACATACATGTGTGTGTGTGTGTGTGTGTGTGTGTGTGTGCATTACTATGTAAAATTTTGGTTGCAGATCCATAATATTATCCATAAACACATCAATTAATTATTTGGGGTTGGATTTTGTTAAAAATAGGTTGTTTTTTTTTTCTACATTTAGTGGAAAGATCCAGACTTGTTTGATATTTACCTGACATCTGTGGGGAAAAGCTCCGCAACATAAATGCCTACTAATAGAAATGCAGCTGAAATGCCAAATGTCCCAAGAAAAGAAAAGCCTGTCGATGCCATTAAGGCAATGTCACTGTCTGAAAGAAAGAAATAGAAAAATAAATACATAAATTATAAAATAAATACACGATATAAATATTGTAGTTCTTGATATTGTTGTTGCAAAATTAATAAATATCTCAAGATTTTTTTTAAAGAAATCAATAAAATAATACTGTGAATATGTGAAAGACACAACGCAAAATAAAGTTTTATATCATTGGGTAACTTGTGTAGTTCCTGTAAAAACGATGGGGTTTGTTTGGTAAACTACTGCTGTACCTGTCAAAAATGATAGAGTTTGTTTGGGAAATTAGTGCTGGAGCTGTCAAAAATGAAGGAGTTTATTTGGTGAAACTTGTGCAGTACCTGCCAAAAATGAAGGGGTTTATTTGAGAAATTAGTATAGGAACTGTCAAAAATGATGGAGTTTATTTGGGGAATCTAGTGCAGTACCTGATAAAAATGATGGAGTTTATTTGGGAAAGTATTGTAGGAACTGTCAAAAATAATGAGATTGTTTATATATTATCTTTTACTTGTTTTAGCTATTGGACTGTGACCATGCTGCAGTACCACCTTGAAGGGTTTTAGTCAAACACATAAACCCCAGTACTTTTGTTTTTAAGTTTAGTAATTAATCTGTTAGGCTTTTTTTGCCAAACTACTAAGTTATGAGAATGTAAAAAAACAACAACACTGGTTATCTAGCAGTGGTGGAGTGACAAACACAAACACTATGATACAGACACACTCACACACACACACACACACACACACACACACACATATGACAGGCTTCTTTTAGTTTCTGTCAACCAAATCCGCTCACAAGGCCTGAGGCTATAGAGGCTATAGTGGAAGACACCTGCCCCAGGTGTCACACATTGTGACTGAACTTGGAATTAAATGGTTGGGAAGCAAGCCATGCCTAATAAAATAAATACCAGCACAGCACATAGGTCAATGAAATTGATTAATCTTCTCCCCAGAAATTTCAGGCCTTCTTTCAATAGGAGAATGGATTATTTATAGATTTATCTACTTCAAGTTCCACCATCGAAAATAATTTATTTCATATCTCTCAAGTTTTTTAAATTCTTAAAACAGAAGCATTTTACAAATCTCACTGTTAAGAACAAAATTTCTAAAATGGATGGAGAAAATTCAAAGAATTGTTTTGGTGCACTGGTTAGCTCGCCTCTTTGTTGGCAGAAAATGTGGGTTTGAGTCCCATAGGCAGCCTTCAACTTTTCTTTCCATCCAAGGGATATATTATCCCAATATTCTACTTTATCTACTTTGGGTTCCACATTAAAAATAATTGACTTCAATTAAGTTATTTTAATTTCTAACTTAAGCATAAAGCCTAACATTTTGAGGAAGAATTCATAACTGATTGTATTGACACCAACTCTTGACTACTATATATTTCATTAATCCTGATCGCAACACCTCACCCCAGAAGAGGATGAAAGGCAAAGTTGACCTCTAGCAGTATTTGAACTTTAAATGAACTTTTAGAATATAAAAATTATATTAATGCATAGTAAAAGTTTCAGATCTTACCACTGAATGTGCGCAGAAGAACTGCAATTATCAATACAATAGCAGTGAATGATAAACAACCCATGCAGCAGCTCTTGCGAGGGAACCTGTAAGAAAGAAGCTTAAGAAAGGATTATATTTTTTTAAGAAATGCTGTATATTGACTGGAAGTAGAAAATACAGAACATATAGATATACTGTGTTCTACATATGGATATATATATATATATATATATATATATATATATATATATAGAGAGAGAGAGAGAGAGAGAGAGAGAAGGAGGGTACATATAAGTGGGCTGGCTGAGGCCTTCGATTTAGGTCTCACTTGGCTTGCCGGGTCTTCTCACGCACAGCATATTTCCAAAGGTCTCAGTCAGAAGTCATTGCCTCGGTGAGGCCCAATCTTCGAAGGTCGTGCCTCACCACTTCATCCCAGGTCTTCCTGGGCCTACCTCTTCCACAGGTTCCCTCAACTGCTAGGGTGTGGCACTTTTTCACACAGCTATCCTCATCCATTCTCGCTACATGATCATACCAGCGCAATCGTCTCTCTTGCACACCACAACTGATGCTTCGTAAGTTCAACTTTTCTCTCAAGGTACTAACACTCTGTCTAGTATGCACACTGACATTACACATCCATCGGAGCATACTGGCTTCATTCCTTGCAAGCCTACGCATGTCCTCAGCAGTCACGGCCCATGTTTCACTGCCATGAAGCATGGCTGTTCGTACACATGCGTCATACAGTCTGCCTTTTACTCTGAGTGAGAGGCCCTTTGTCACCAGCAGAAGTAAGAGCTCTCTGAACTTTGCCCAAGCTATTCTTATTCTAGCAGCTACACTTTCAGTGCACCCTCCCCTCACTACTTCTATCCCTAGTTTCCTCATTGACCACCAGATGATGGATCGGGGGACCCTGTCAAAGGCTTTCTCCATGTCAACGAAAGCAAGGTACAGAGGTTTATCCTTGGCTAGGTATTTCTCCTGAAGCTGTCTTACCAAAAATATAGCATCGGTGGTGCTTTTCCCAGGTACGAACCCAAACTGCATCTCATCTAAACTGACTCGCTCCCTAATTAGTTGGGCTATGACCCTCTCCGTGACTTTCATTACCTGATCTAACAACTTGATACCTCTGTAATTATTTGTATCTAAAGTGTCACCTTTACCTTTATAGCAGTTGACAATGTTGCTGCTACACCAGTCATTGGGTATGACTCCTTCGTGTATCACCTGGTTAACAATACAGGTGACTAGGCTATACCCAACACTGCCAGATATTTTGAGCATCTCTGCAGTGATTCCTGGTGGGCCAGCGGCCTTCCCTGTCTTCATACTCTTAATTGCTTTATCTACCATGGTACTGTCAACTCAGATAGCTGGTCGACAAACGGCAGAGCAGACTATCTTTCTCCCATTCATTCTCTTTATTGAGCAATCTTTCGTAGTGGCATCTTCAAACCTCTCTCTTTGCATCCTCGTTTAGTGCAAGTCTACCATCATCCATGCGAACACATTTCTCTCCCACGACATCATGATTCTCTCTCACACACTGTCATGCAACACAAAATACTTCAAGTCTTTGGTCCTCATGGCGCAGAACATTGGCAAATTTTTTCTTATCTGCTTCCCCTCTGGCTAAATAAACCTGTCGCCTAGCTTCCCTTCTGGCAGTCTGATACAATTCCCTGCTACCACCATTCTTCCAGTCCTTCCAAGCCTGTTTCTTTTGTCTAATAGCCCTGTCAACAATATTGTTCCACCACCACATTATTTTGGGTCGAGAGGGGACTTTGCACCATCCACAGATCTGGTCAGTGGCCCTCAGCAGGTTGTCCCATACAAACAACCAGTTGTCTTCTACATTGTGTGAAGCTACATCCCCCTCTATTTCGTCAACATCCCCCTCTATATATATGCATATATATTATTTATATATATATATATATATATATATATATATATATATATATATATATATATATATATATATACATATCTACTATACGCACACACACACACACACACACACAGATTTTTATATGTATTTATATATATATATATGTGTGTGTGTGTGTGTGTGTGTGTTTATATGTATGATGATGATGGTGGACTCCCCTATCAAAGATGATATACGAACATTCAGTTTTTTGTTTGTTGACCTGCACAAATGATTTGCTTACAGTGATCATATGTATGTGCTGTACATTAGCTCACTCTCTCCATCAAATCAATGTTGTTTGAACAGGTGCACAGTATACCACAAGTCAGTTGTCGAAATGATTATAGAGCAACATGAGGTGAAGTGTCTTGCTCAACAACCTTATGCATTATCGTTATCATTTAATGCCCATTTTCCATGCTAGCATGGGCTGAATTTAAAGAGACAAATGTCAGATATTCTCTATAAAAATTTCTGATTTCAAATCAATAACATACTTTACATTTGAAATACTAATACAGAAGTATTGAGTAATATGGAGTAAATTCAGCAGCAAATAATAACTTACAATACATTGGATTAAGAACTCTTTGGATGAAGGTAGAAAACTGCCTCCAGAAGTCAGATGCGCATCATCTGTAACCCAGACAGCTTTCTGCCTATTTTCCTTTCAAGGAGTTTTCAACTGTGTTATAAGCCATTATTTATCACTAAATGTGCTTCGAGATACATCATTAACAAAGCCATTTTGACACAAAAAATTACTGCATCCCTATGACTAACCACAGTATTTCTTTGAAATTGCCTAAACAAGTCAAATGAAGAGATCATTATAAAACAATGTTGAAACAGTATGAGCAATACGTGTTAACTATTTGAACAAGAGAGAGATCAATAATTCAAATTACAAAATATCTTTCTTGTTCTTCTTACCTTCTGAAAACAGTGAATGCGAAAATTTGTGACAGAGTTTCAAATAAAGCAGTTATGAAGAAATTTAGGAATCGGTTGCCTGAGAGCCTAGTTGTCATTAAATAAAGTCCATAGTAGGTCAGTGAAGAGACAAAACTAGACAAGAAAAGAAAAGTTATTAGAAAACATAACAATGATCTTTGAAGTTAACAATGTTGATTCATTGATATAACAAAAATAATGACAAGAATTTTGATGCATTTAGCAGTATATTTAAGCAATGATATGTGCAATACCACCTACAGTATGTATATATACAGGATGTGATGGGTAAATTGTTACCATTTTATATTTTTAATTTCGTGCATATGCATTGTTTGTTTTTGATTTTGTCGACTACACAGTATAGTAGGGTCAGTTGGACACTGTCTTTGAGAAAAACAGCACCATGACACGATTCACTCCACCAGAAATTTGGAAATGACATGCTGTACTACTTGGTATTTGTGCCAGAAGCTCCAATACAAACATTTCAGAGTGTCTGTGTGTCAGTCTGAGGACAGTGTAATCTGAGGACATGTACCAAGCGTGATAAAAATCAAACATCCTGTCAACATCATGGTGTTTCGAGTGACCACCAGTGATGCAACGTTATGCCTCCATTTAGCTTCCCACACAGCCTCTGTCTCAACACAGAGGCCTACATCAAGTGCCTGCAGGAGGTAGCGCTGTCCTGGGTTTAGAGGGTAGCTGTTGGAAGACCCTATGTCTGGCAACAGGACTCTGCTCCATGCCACACAAGCAGGAGGATCCAGTCATGGCTGTCAGACAATTTCTGTGACCACATCACTGCTGACATCTGGCCACCTAACTCCCCAGACAGCAACCCCCTTGATTATTATGTGTGGGGTGCAGTTGAGCAAGAGACCAACAAAATTCTTTGTAACATCAAAGATGAACTGAAGGCAAGGATTATGGCAGCATTCACCAACTTAAACAAGGAGACCATCCAGAAGAGTTGCCAGAGATCCCAAAGTCGTCTGGAGGCTATGTTTGCGGTGATTTTATTGAATAAATTTACTGTTTAGTATTTCAAGATATTTTTATCTAATTTTGGTAAATATATCTGTCAGTGAGATGTCAGTGTTATTTTCATTTTTGCATAATTTAGATGACAATTTATTCACTGCAACCTGTGTAAGTGTGTGTGTGTGTTTGAGTGTATGTACACACACATACATACATACGTACATGTCTGTCTATCAATATCTATCTATGTATCTGGCTATCTATCTATCTATTCATCCATCCATCTGTCCATCTAACTATCTGTCCATCTAACTATCTGTCCATCTAACTATCTGTCTATGTATGTATGTATGTATGTATGTATGTATGTATCTATCTATCTGTATGTGTGTGTGTGTGCATGTGCAAATATACACTTATACTATATATAATAGGTGTAGGAGTGGCTGTGTGGTAAGTAGCTATAGGTGTAGGAGTGGCTGTGTGGTTAGAAGCTTGCTTACCAACCACATGGTTGCGGGTTCAGTCCTACTGCATGGCACCTTGAGCAAGTGTCTTCTACTATAGCCTCGGGCCGACCAAATCAGTGGATTTGGTAGACGGAAACTGAAAGAAGCCCGTCGTATATATGTATATATGTATGTGTATATATATATATATATATATATATATATATATATACGTGTGTGCGTGTCTGTGTTTGTCACACCAACATTGCTTGACAACCGATGCTGGTGTGTTTATGTCCCCGTAACTTAGCAGTTCGGCAAAAGAGGCCAATAGAATAAGTTCTGGGTCGATTTGCTCAACTAAAGGCGGTGCTCCAGCATGGCCTCAATCAAATGACTGAAACAAGTAAAAGAGTAAAAGTGTATATAATATATATATATATATATATATATATATATATATATATATATATACTGTTGTATTTTGGAATGGTCATTTTTTTTTTACCAAATAAACACACACACTATATATTTTTTCTTCACTCATTTATTACTGTTCTTATTCCATTATTTTAACTCATGCCCATTGTCCGGGAATCTTTCGTTACACATCTGTGACCTCTTCAGTGACACTTTTCGTTTTTGTGTGCGTTCTTGCTCCACTTATTCCATACTGTTCTGAGAAGACCCTGCTCTGTGAAGAACGGAATGGAGTAAGTGAAGCAAGAGCAAGCACGAAAACGAAAAGTGTCACTGAAGAGGTCACAGATGTGTAATAAAAGATTTCTGGACAATGGACATGAGTTAAAATAATAAGGTGAGAACAGTAATAAACGAGTGAAGAAAAAATATATAGTGCATGTGTTTATTTGGAAAAAAAAAATGACGATCCCAAAATACAATACCTGTTTCAACACATGATTTCATATCAGGAATCTTGCAAAATGAATTAATAAACATATATATATATATATATATATATATATATATACATATGACCTTTTTGACATTATATTCCGCCTGAAATTCCATAAGTCATCTAATGCTTTCTAATATAAACTAGAAATATCTGGGTGCCCAACAAAGAGTTCCTAGAACACTAATGCATCCACAAACAAACACACATGCCCCAGAACAGCAGACACCTATCCAATAGACTTTTTTCTGCCAGCCCCAATATAAGCTCCCATACATTTTGTACCCCTACACACAATGCATGTGCACAGATAAACACCTCACAGATTTAACCAATACATAAAAGAAAAGAAACACACTAACAAACACACATGTGTAAGCCCACCTCACTGCAATGGCTATACATATAGTAACACAACACATATTCCATTACCACAAGAACACCCAATATTAAAGACACACACATTTCCTACAAAGACATTTTTCCAGAAAACTGTTGCTGACTTGCAACAAAACCACTCCCAGAGATGATGTTTTGGCACCAAAAGATATAATTCTTAACTCAACACTCTGCTTGATTCAGTCTATCATCTTATTCTTAACAACCACAAACTGGATGTGTCTATGCAGTCATCATATTTCATTCTATAATGAGTACCTCTGATGAGTGCAAGGTTACATAATCAGGCTGTTACCAAAGAAAATACAGAGGAATCATTTAATTATGATTTTATTCAACATAATCACCTCTCATATTCACACACTTATTGCAGTGGTTCTTCAGTTTTTGTAAGCCTTATAAAAGAACTTGGAAGATCAGGCCTTCAGCCAGACTTTTTATCATATGCTTAAAACCAAGAACTTTTCAGCATACCCTCATGTGTGTGTGTGTGTGTGTGTGTGTGTGTGTGTGTGTGTGTGTATATAAATTAATATAAACAGCCGGTGCAATGTGATACCATAAAGAAAAATTCATTCATCACTAAATGTAACTAAGAGTGCTGAAGCACCTACATTGCTAGAAGTAATAGTTAAAATACTCTTAATGCTGTAAGAAGAACACACACACACACACACACACAGATAGATAGATAGATAGATAGGTAGATAGATACATAGATAGATTGATAGATAGATAGATAGATAGATAGATAGATATACATATTAAAGTTAGAAAAGGTTAGCTTATGGGATTACCTTAGGTTTCACGTCCATAAAGGGCTTAGCTTTATGGTGTATCGTCAGATCTCAAAACCAGTTGGCTAATTCCCCTTATATTTGAATACTATGCAAATATTCTTTTAAAAAACTTTTCATTTAATTTTTCCAAAATTTAATTGTTTTCCATACTTACAGTTGAAAAAGTCCCAAAAACTGAAACTGGTACTGAAATGTTTTTTATAAAATTATTTTAGCATTTTCTACTTTGACTTTTTTAGGCATGCAAGTCAAATTCTTCAAATAAAAATTTACGACCATAAAAAGTAGGTCAACTTGTGCACTGAGATAATTTTGGAGGAGCAAAAATTCCCTGTGAAATGCAGCAGGAGTCAGAAAGATAGTGATAATATTTAAATGTTTACACTACATGTTTACACGTCGACTTGTATGCCAGAAAATATGGTTTGTGTGTACATTTTCTCTCTCTCCATTTTTTTCGTCTTAATCCTTTCTGTCAAAGAGCATAGGCTGGAAATGTAAAGGGCCTTTCCATTTTTCCTGAGCATTAAATTAATATGCCTGCTTGTTGTTCTTTCACCTGACTTCGTCTTTAGTTTCTGTAAATTTGAGCTATAATTATACATACATACATACATATATATATATATATATATATATATATATATATATATATATATATATATATATATATATATATATAATTCTCACCATTGTTTAACGTCTGCTTTCTATGCTGGCATGTGTGGGATGGTTTGACAGGAGCCAGTCAGGCAGAAGCTTGCACCAGACTTCTGTGACTGTTTTGGTGGGATTTTTACAGTTAGGTGCCCTTTCTGACACCAGTCACTCAGCAGAGTGAACTTAGTGCTTTTTATGTAGCACATGCACAGGCAAGGTCAATATATATATATATATATATATATATAAATATATTTACTGTCAACAACAGTAGCAATTAAAAAGAGTTAAAATGTGTCTCAAGCCTACAAGTCCATTAGTTGTTCTAAGCTCAATTTAGTTTTTATGGCATTAAAGTGGATGAATACACAAGACTCCCTGCTGAACAGGACACCAATACTTCACAGTTTAATCCCTTGTTGTTGCTGCTGGCGATACCTATTTGTTCGAGGGCACAGCACACTGGCTGATCTGGGAATCAAACCTATGACATAAGACCTAACAGCCATTAGCTCAATACTCTAGCCACTTGGCCATGTGCTCTCACAGGCAATGAAAACAACAGCTATTGCTTTGACAACAGATGATTTAACATTGTCACCAACATTTATTAGTTTCATAGCATTTGCTGTGACAGCCCCAATGGCAGAAGTAGTTTTAACAGCAGAGGTTTTAACATTATCACCACAAACAATAGTTTTAACAATAGATATGATACACTGCTATAAAGATATGTAATGTTAACACCAGTTTACATAACACCACCACCAACAGATGTTTTAACAGCAGCTGATATTTTAAAACAAAAACAGATATTATGACTGCTGAGAGCTTTCTGTGCAGCCACTCAATTTAATCTCCCTCAAATTACACCCTTTGACCTTAAAAATGAAGGACATTTTGAATAGTGTAATCCATCATGTAATGTAACATAATAAAATAACTATAGAACAATGCAGACACAATTAACAAAAAAGAAAACAATGTAAAAACAAACATTTAAAACAAAAGAGGATACTTACAACAGACAAAACATTATGGAAAGTATTTTCCGAAGACATGGTGTTATTAAAACAATAATAATTCTAGGATATTTGCTGTGGTTAGGATGTTCGTGTTTTTTCTGTAACATTCCATTCTTAGTCTCTGATGGAACTGGTTCTGAAGACTTGAAACTGTGGATTTCATCTGAATGTTCATCATCATAGGTTTCATCTGAAGAATCAGTACTAGATATTTCATCTAAGGGGGTTAATTCTATATCTTCTGCAGGTTTTTTACCATTAAGGTTGGTCATTAATGACTCTACTTCACTGTAATCTATTTTATTGACTTTACACATATGCTTTACAGTAGCATTTGCCTCTTTTACTTTCCCTGATTGTACCTGCCATCGAAGAGATTCATGTAGTGTCCTGGCAGGCAAAACAAAATGTAAAAAAGTAATAAATTCATTATTTGGTAGAATTGTTAGAGCATCAGACAAAATGCTTTGTATTTTTCCAGCCCTGTTCAAATCCCACTAAAGTTAACTTTGCCTTTCATCTCTCATGAGTTGATAAAATAAAGTACTAGGCATGTACTGGGGGTGATGTTGTTGAGTAGTCCCTCCTCTAAAATTCAAACCTTGTACTTATACTAGCAATTATTATTGGTATTATTATCAAGATAGTGGATGTCAAAATTAGTAAAACAAGATATTATAAATATTACTGGGATCAATGTAATTAATTATATGTCCCCCCACCCCCTGCTGTCACTGGCAAAGATAATGATGACGATGACGACAACAATGATAACATTGACAACAAAGACAATGAAGATAATGATGATGATGATGGTGATGATGCTGGTGAAAATAACAAAGGAAGATCTCCAAAATAAGGTAACTGCCACTGTATTCTTCTACACGCAATATGACAGGAACTACCATTATTGCATGTAATACAATCTGACAGTTATTGACTCTTCCCAGATATTATTACATTATGTCACATATCAACCTTAAGTGTAATGGTTGACACTAGTATAATTGAGTGACATGTACAAGCATTCATGTCAACAGTTGTAAAGTTTCTATCTGTGTATACACAGTTAGAGAAAGCATGAAGGTGTGTGTGTGTATACATACACATATATGTATGTATATATGTATGTTTATGTGTATGTGTACATAAATCTATGTATTTATATATATATATATATATATATATATATATATATATATATATATATATATATATATATATATATCATCATTTCGCACCCATTGTCCATGCTGGCCTGGGTTGGATGGTTTGAGCAGGGCTGGTGCGCTGAGGGGCTGCACCAGAATCCAACCTTATTTTGCATGGTTTCTACAGCTGGATGCCCTTTCAAATGCCAACCACTCCAAGAGTGTAATAGGTACTTTTACATGCCCCCAGCACAGGTGCCAGTTGTGTGACACCAGTATCTCCCACAACTACAATTTCACTAGGTTTGATGGATCTTCCTTCTCAAGCACAGCATTGCAGAAACACAGAGAATACAAGGAGTGCTAAAAGGTTCTTGGCTTTAAGGGCATTGAGAAAGGTCTGGTTGGTGACCCAACCTGCTGAGTTCTTTTACAGGGCTTAGGAAAACTGATGAACCATTACAATAAGCATGTAAATCTAAGTGGTGGATATGTTGAATAAACTAACTGATCCTCCTGTATTTTCTTTTATCCAAAGCCAGGAACTATTCAGCATGCCCTCATATATGAAACTGGCCTGCTAGTTAGCAACAGTGAAGATCATTCTAAAGTTCTTGGATGGCAGGTAGTGATCATAGGTAGTAACTTGTTATCCAAGAGTAAACCCACCTAAGTTCCATCATATGGGTGAGATACAAAGAATTTGAAATGATAATAATAAAAATATTTTGAAATATTTTTAACTTACCAAACGTGGAACAAGAAACCACAGGATGACAGAGCTACAAGTGCATTTAGACAATGCCATCCATATGGTTCTGTGAAATATGACACTGGACATAGTAGCATTAGGGCCACTCCCCATGTAATTCCATGAAAAACTTGAGTGTGGGTCCTACATTCTGCAGGGAAAAGCTCCAATAGTAACACAGAACCAGGAATTGATACACCCTATCAAATACATAGTACATATTAATGTGTGTGTGTGTGTGTGTGTGTGTGTATGTGTGTGTGTGTGCGCACATGCATGTGTGTGTGTGCATGTGTATTTATATATATATATATATATATATATAAATACACACACACACACACACACACACACACACACACACATATATATATTATAATGGAGAAAGCTGTTTATTAATTAGATATGTAATAGTTACTAAAAGAAAGCAATTATTAAAGGCTTGACCGTCTGGAAATATTTTTATAAATTCATGTTCTAAGAAATTTCCTGTAATTTCAATTTCTGAAGTTTATTGAATATTTGAACTACAAGGTTTTCACAAATTTAAATAATTGTTGCATTCATTGGAGAGTAGATTTTAATGTTTAATAATATTAATTCGTTGCAGGTGAAATTTTCCATTTCATTCTCTCACTCTCTCTCACCTCTATTTTTATTAATGATAATTTAATATATATTCATTTCAATGTTTTCATTTCAAGTTTTAATTCACTATTTGCAAAACCCACAGTTTATTACATATATGTAATGTAAAAAAATTATTTTTGAATGAATGAATGTTATTAGACAAAATAGCTGTATAACTCTGAGGCACAATTTCAAGAATAATATCAGTTTCCAGAGTTTGTTAGATTAATATTTTTGATAAAATGAAAATTTTTTAATATACTGGTATAATTTTTAAAAAAAGAATTAAGAAGTGGTATGGCTATTTGGAGCACTATAAACCTTACAATAATAACTGTGATCTCTGCTATTTCTAGCATGCTAAATGTAGTTGGGTTACTTAGAAGTTTGTTTAAATTAGGGTGAGATATATTATAACTACAATAAATTACAGAAAGAAATATTTACTAAGCAAGTGAAATTTTTTATAAATTGAAGTTTTCAGGAACATTTACTTTCTAAACCTTCTTCTATTATTGAATATTTCAAGTTCACAAATTTAAATATTCAGTAGAAGATAGTTTTTAACAAGCTTTTATTTATGTGATTTTTTCATTTCATGTTTATTTCATTCATTGTCTGCAATATTCTCTCTCCCCATCTCTCTCTCTCTCTCTCTCTCTCTCTCTCTCTCTCTCTCTCACACACACACACACTGTCTCTGTAATATAAACATATACACTCCAGATTTGATTTCATTATTACGCAAATATGCCTGAATTTTCTTTATGTTCACTATCAATCTTACCTCAATACACCCTGATGTTTTTATTTCTATTTTTATAGTGATGAACTATACAATAGTCTTGTCTTATTCATGCAAGCAAGGAAAAGAGGATGATATTCACATGTAGTTATGATTAATGTAAAGTCAAGCAAAATTATAATATTACTCACTGGCTGAAAAAATCCAGTCAATCCTTTCACTATTATGAAAAATGTATAAGATGGTGAGAAGATAATGATGATATTCAGAACACACATTCCAAAGTTTGCTAAGATAATGATTGGCTTCCGACCATATCTATCTGCACTATTCGGCAAGATAAAACATCCTGCTAGCTTGCCTGCACTGTAGATTGTGATGAAAAGATCAGCAAGGGGTTCATCAGCACATACCAAATCCCACTGGAAAAGAAAGAAAATTTAAACAAAAAAAAAAAAAATAATAAAAAGAATTAATTTTTAGCTATGAATTGTTGAATATAAAAGAGATGAAAAACTGTTGGATACTTAAGTATCATGCCTATGTTTCCTTGCATTGTAAGTTCTCAAGTACAGCGAGGTTGTGAGCCTTGCAAGTATGAGAGCATTGTAAGTATCCAAGCAATATAAGTATACATACATACATACAAACATAGATGCATGCATGCATGCATACAAACAAACAAATTTCTATTTTGGAATTAGTTTCTATTTGGAAAATTTAATGCTAATTTTTATGAAATTAATCTGGCAACTGGTAAAATTTATCTTTCATTATTTGTGTTATAAATGAAGTCTGACACATTTTTGAATAGCTGAAAAGAAATTTTTTGAATTTTGTTCAACATCAAATAGTTAAGTAGTAAAAATGAGTCTGAAACACAAAAAGGAATAATAATAAATAAAACATAAATAAATCATAGAAAAATTTCTTGGAGTAAAATTCCAAGAAGATCAATAACAATGAGACAAATAATAATTAATCAAATTATAAGTCATACTTCATCTTACCTGTGACCGAACTGAGTAGTGCTTTTCATGTTCATACTCATATCCATTGGGACATGGAATAATTTGGTTATCAGTCCCATTTGTTCCATTTGAGATCTTCACAAAACAACTTTCATACTGTATAGTACTGTTAGGACCAATTTCCATGATGCTGTCATTTGGTAACGACCGACAGGTAAATGGTATATCATGTACTTAACAAGACAAAATAAAGACAGTATAAAAAGATAGAAAAGAACAAACATGCAGTTGCATAATATTCCTGTTGTTTGATTCAAAAAAAAAAATATATATATATTGAGGCAGGCAGTAATGGTTATAAATTTTGATAAGTTCTTATATCAAGAGGAAACAACAATCTTGGTATTTTGAGCAAAAGCCCTTCTAGTAATCTCCTCAGAGCCTGGTTTTTATGTTCTAAAAGACTTTGCCTAGAACAAAGGTGGAGAACCATTTTAACACCAACAATAAACTGCAAATGCATAAGTAGTAGTGGGGTACAGCTACATAAAAAAAAGGAAAGAAAATCTTTACTTTAAAATAATTCATAGACATACAAGTTATATTACTATTTTTGTCTTGAAGCTTAAGCCATTTTTTATGGGTTTTTGGAGACCTCATTAGTGGGCACTTTCAAATTTGAATGAAAAGGAAATTTCACCTGCAAGTAGATGGTTCTCTTTTGACCAACAACTACAAAGAGATTGTGATGACCAGTGAGATAATTGTTGAACCAAACCATGTTACTTTGTTTATTTCAGTCTGTCTGATATTCAACGGAGTGAGGTGAATTTTAGCAATAAGTTCACTATTCTTCAGGATATTATTGCAATATTGTAATATTTGATTATATTTCAGGGATTCTTTTGCTTGTATTATTAATTACATTTGTGAAAATGATGATGTGGGTGAGGGGTAAGACAATTCCTATTTATGTACAAGAGCTTTTCATTAGGTTTATT
>NC_142939.1:62215886-62230886 GCF_046866305.1 Octopus bimaculoides | reverse complement strand
TGCAGTGTTCCATTGTCTCCTTCCTACAGCTGGGTGCCCTTCCTAACACACACATGCATACATACATGTCCATGTGTCTGTGTGCACTTACATGCCTAAATGTGTATGACAGTCTCCACACTTGTTAGTTGAGCAAAGCAGTAGTGATGTTGGCATTCCTTACTGACATTATGTCCAGTCATTCTGTGCATTCAAAGACCTCTGAAAATGAAAAAAGAAATCCCTTACTTGACAAACAGGTAAAAGTTGAGGGCAAGAAACGCATTCAACCATAAAATCTTGTCTCAATTTCTCATCTAAGCCTCTGTTAGCATGGAAAATATAGATGCTAAACAAATGAATGAACCATGCTGCCTTCCAGTTAATGACAATATTGCACACACCATCTTGCATTGATGAATCATTTGGGATGCAATATTAGTGTATAAACATGTTGCACTTTCTCCACTGCACAGTTTATTTCTGCACTTTCATACACAATGCACATTCCAATATGCAGTGATGGATCATACAGAATACAAATATAGCAGTCTAGACATTTTGCATTCACCCCACTGTAAAGCTACAAATTCTGTGTAACCATAGCAGGAGCATGCACTGTGGACTTGGTAAAAGTGTGGCAGTTTCTGTTTCTCTGCATTTGAAGTTCCTATAAATAGCTGATCTTAAAGCTTCTCTATTATGGTCTGCAGAATTATAATGAACAAGGAGGGAGCCTTAGAACTAATAGATACCTACCTGCATGATAAATTGCTGCATTTGTTAAATATTCACACTGTAATGACAGCCTCTCTATACATCTTGCAGTTCTCTCAATCCATTCAGCCCCACCATTGTTTCCAAAATATTTTTGGACAACTGACCTCATTCAGAGAACAAAGTTAATTAGCAACCCTTCCCATAAAGTTGGTAAAAATTATCATATTCAGAAAATCAAATTTAAATGAATTTTGTTTTTACTTATACATTTACTATATAACCAAAAATATAACTGTACATCACCATCATGTTGGTTGACTTGCCTGGAGTAATATAACTCTTCCATGTCAGATGTCCTGATCAAGCAGTGTGGCTTGAACTTGTGCATTGGGTTTTAGTTGCACTGATCTCTTGCTAGCCTAAATATCTCGTGTGTGTGCCATGACAATAGATGATAGCAGTTGTTCACTAACTGAACTGGTCAGTCTGTTAATCCTGGCTGTAGGTAATTTGATGTCTGTTCATTTGCCCAGCATCTAGTGATATTTACAATTGATTGACATCCACCATGTTGCATAAAGAACTGTACATACAATTCTAAAATTTATTGATTTATTAATGTGAAGGATGGCCTTGATGTGGTGAGATTAATCTTCTCACATCTAACTCAATATTAATTAGTAAGTAACATCTTTAAGTCACTTTCTTCATCTATTTGTAATTAATTTTGCATTTTCATTAAAAAGTTCAGAACAGTAATAGATTTATGTTCAATAAAACATGACAATAGGAATAATGCAGGTGGGAAATTTTCCCCTGCGGCTCATAATCCATCATTAACATTTATAAATTGCAAAAGAGATGATGGAACATGTTTATAAATAGGATTTCCAAGTTTTCTTTTGTTTTTAATTCAATCAGTTCTTGTAATTGCATTTGTTTCACCAACACTTGAAAATGCATCTAAAACTCAATCTGGAATCTTCATAGGTTCAGTCTTACAGCATGCTACCTTAGACAAGTATTTTGTAGTTAAGTCCTGAGGCAACCATAATCTGGTGAGTGGATTTGTCAGAGGGGAAACTGAAAGAAGCCTATCATCCTCATCATTTTATTGACCACTTTTCCACTATCTCAGAAGCATTGTGTCATTCATCTCTAATCTTCCTTGTCTTCCTTGCAAAGATCTGGCTATGGGGAAATACTACCTCCCTTGGAAACAGGTTAAGGTTAGCAACCACCTGCTGATCGAAAATCAAGTTCTGTCTCATTACATGTATGAACTAAAAGTGGATATTAAATTGATGATGAAATGATAGCACACATATACACACATACTACATTAATCAATGTATGGACTCTGAACAAATTTGAAGAGAACATAATGTGTTTGAAATGTGGGTTTAAAAGGAGAACATTGAGTCTCTTACAAAGATCATTGGACAAATGAATGGATGTCACAATGAGCAGGTGAATGATGACAACTGAACGTTGGAATAAAACAGAAGTTCATCTATTATGCCCATACTTGAAGAAGCAGAGGTTCGGAAAATATTATCATGGAGGGAAGAGTAGAGGGCAGTAGATCAAGAGGCAGGCAAAGAATGTAATGGATGGACAATATTAAGAGCTGGTGGGGAAAAGAGTGGCAAGATAAGGAGCTCATGCTGAAATGGGAAGACTTTTGTTGTAGTGTCATCAATGTACTGCAGGTGTATGATAAATGATGACAATGAAATAGACCCACTTTACCAGTTGGTTTTTGCACTGGGTATTAGATAACCAGATATTAGATCACAGTGTGGTTAAGCAAGACACACACTCTTCAGGGATTGTTCTCTGTGTCTGAAGGAGAAAAATGTTACATCTAATTCATGGGTGTTGTGAAAAAAGATGAAACAGAGTAAGGAAGCAAATGAACAAGGGATTTATCAGGAATTATGTCCCTTGGCCCCAAAGTATATGAGATGAGTAAGGCAGCAAGAGTCTGGTGGGTAAAAATTTATATAGGGGTAGGTGGAGCACATTTGACGGGTTGGCACACACACACACACATGTAAGGAATGGAGTAGATAGAATACCCAGCAACCCTTGTTGCCTACCATGAAATATAAGGAGAATTTTCTTCAGCTTATCATACTTCCTTACTAAACACTCCTCAACCTTCCACTTACATAAACCACCATTGTCCCTGAAAGTTGGTTTTATATTTACTATGGATTGCTTGAAGCTAACTTTCTTCCTACACCTCAATCTTTGGATCTTACACAGACACACACACATATATATAACTTACAATGCCAGAAAATGAACAAAGAGCCAAATTATTTGTTTGGATGATAAAGTATGGGTTAAATATATATATAGTATCAGTCAAGGTTAATGGAGTGGAGACACTGTATCTAGCAATAAAAGGAAATGATTACTATTCCATTCAAACTTTGCTTTTGTGACCGGAACATCAATGTTTTGAAACTGACCTATTTTCCATTACATTTCAGACAGATTCAGTGCCGAATTGCTGAAGCAGAAATATTGTTATAGCAAATTTTCTGCTCAATATCAAATTTTCTCTCAGTTACTTGACCTTAAGCATTTGAGCATGTCCCTTAGTGGTTGACAATATGTGCATCTCTCATCATGAGCAGCAGAGTTGCAATAAAATATAACTGAAAAGCAAAAAAAGAAAAATACCATATATATGTGTGTGTATGTACACACACACACACATTCTTTTACTTGTTCCAGTCATTAAATTGCAGCCATGTTGCGATAATGTTTTATTTATTTCATATATATATATAGGCGTAGGAGTGGCTGTGTGGTAAATAGTTTGCTTACGAACCGCATGGTTCCGGGTTCAGTCCCACTGTGTGGCATCTTGGGCAAGTGTCTTCTACTATAGCCTCGGGCCGACCAAAGTCTTGTGAGTGGATTTGGTAGATGGAAACTTAGTGTGGATCAGAAAAAGTACCAGACTTTAAAAAAGATCATTAAGAACTGGTGTTGATTTGTTCACCTAAACCCTTCAAGGCAATGCCCCAGCATGGCTACAGTCTACTGACTAAAACAAGTAAAGGATAAAAGATATATATATATCACAAAAAAAAAAAAAAACACAAAACACTCATTACTGTTGGCTGAAATATCTGAAGTTTTACTTCATGTTTGGCTCAAAACAAAACAAAAATTTAAACAGTCATTTCTTGTGGGGTACTGGTGATTCCATTTGAAGAATCTCAACAAAACAAAGTTCTGATTCTTGTTTCCTTCTTTTCATTTTTTTTTTTTTTTTTCACTTTAATTCCTTTTTTTTAACTTTCATTCCTTCTTTATTTTTGTGAGTCCTGTTTGTTTGTTTGTTTGTTAAAAAGAACAAACTTCGATGGCTTTATTTTTTATTTACAGACAAAATTAAATATGATTCGTGAAACTTAAATATAATGGCTTACAAAAACAATGAAGCAGAGAGAGAGAGAGAGAGAGAGAGAGAGAGAGAGAGAGAAAGAGAGAAGGAGGAAGAGAGAGGGATAGAAATAGATGAAGCAGAAACAATGACAGACATAAAGCATTTGAGCACACAACATTGTGAAGGCAATAATGATGACAATAAATATGATAGTAGTACTGGTGATGATGACAATGATGATGGATGATAACGGATGGTTATAAATGAAATTCTCATTGGCACAGGGTTTTAAATGTGTCAGGGGTAGACACAGTTTATTGAACTGGTTTCAATATATGACTGGTATCCTTGTTGACACTGATGGGAAATGAAAGCATCAAAATCAATGTCAGCAAGATTTGAACTTAGAACATTAAGAAGAGGGAGACTAAATACTGTGAGGCACTCCGGCTGATGCTCTTACATTTCTGATTACTCACCAGTCATAATAATAGTAATATTGATTTCAAATTTTAGTACATGGCCAGCAATTCTGGGACAGGGGTAAGTCGATTACACCGACCCCAGTGTTCAACAGGTACTTGTTTTCACAACCCTGAAAGGATGAAAGGCAAAAACGATCTCAGCAGAATTTGAACTCAGAACACGAAGACAGACGAAATGCCACTAAGCATTTCGCCCAGCATGCTAGCCATAATGATAATATCTATCCGTTATAATTTAAGCACAAGGCCAGCAATTATGATGGGAGGCGGGGAAAGTTAAATATGTTGACCCCAGTGTTCAACTGGTATTTATTTTATTGATCCCCCAAAAGGATGAAAGGCAAAGTCAGCCTCAGAGGAATTCGAACTCAAAACAAAGAGCCAGAAGAAATGCCACTAACCATTGTGTTCAATGCATTAACGATTCTACCAGCCAGCTGTCTTAATATTTTTTCTAATTTTGGCAAAAGGCTAGCAATTTTAAGGGAGGGGATGGCTGATGATATCCCAGGGTTCGACAATTACTTAATTTTATCAGCCTTGAAAGGATGAAAGGTAAAGTTGACCTCGGTGACATTTGAACTCAGAATGTTAAGAACTGGAAGAAATGCTGCAAAGTATTTTGTCTGGTGCAGTAATCATTCTGCCAGCCCACTGCCTCAATGATGGTAATAATCCTTTCTGTTACAGGCACAAGGCCTGAAGTTTTAGGATGAAAGGCAAAGTCGACCATGGCGACATTTGAACTCAGAACGTGAAGACAGATGAAATACTGCTAAGCATTTCACCTGGTGTGCTAACAATTCTGCCAGCTCACTGCCTTCCTGAATGATGATGATAATGGTTTCAAATTTTGACGCAAGGCCGGCAAGTTCGGGGGAGGAGATATGTTGATAACATCAACCCTGGTGCTAAAATGGTTCTTATTTTATCAACCCTGAAAGATGAAAAGTAAAGTTGATCTCAGTGGAATTTGGAACACAGAACATAAGAGTGGATGAAATGCGGCTAAGCATTTTGTTTAGCATGCTAACGATTATGCCAGCTTGCTGCCTTAATAACAATAATATGAAAATGAAGAGAATGGTAGTCTTGAAGGGATGAAAATACTGACATTATGAATCACAGGAAACAGAAGAAAACATTTTTTTTCTCCTTGATTGAGTTGTTTCACTGTTGAAGTCTTTTGTCCTTCTTTAAACATTTTTTTTTTTGCATTTAACACTTAACTCTGAGTTAAAAATGATTCCCTTCACAACACATACAGACAGATGGTATGATGATAAATAAGGACATTTTCAAAATAATAAATTAACAAAATGACAAAAAACAACAAAAAGAATATAATAAACAATCAGATAAAAAAAATGGTAGCCGAAATGGAAGCGAATTATACAGCAATTACACATCGAAGTATAATAAATAACAATCTTTTAGAAAAATAAAATAAAAAGCAATTTTATGGAGACAAAAATAATAACAGTAACCAAAGTTGACTCAAGCTGGGGCAAAAATAGGCAAAAATCAGGAAGATTGAATCTGCAAAAACCATTGAAAGAGAGAGAAAAATTAGAGACAACTGAATAGGAATTATTTTAAAAATAATAATAAATAATAAGTCATCATCGTTATCAACAACTATTTTTATGTTCATTTTATGTTCCATTTTTTTCCCCATGCTCATGTGGGTTTACAGCATTCTTCCTACTTTATGATCACATACAATATACTGAACAAAATTGTGGCTGAGGTTTTACCTGTTGAAGATCTTTATGACTGGATTCAACACTTTCTCCTACTAACGGAATGGATGGACATATATATATGCATATATATATATATATATATATATATATACTGATGAAGATAATAATAATAATAATAATAATAATAATAATAATAATAATAATAATAATCATTATTATAATCCTTTCTACTATAGGTAGAAGGCCTGAAAGTTTGGAGGAAAGGGAAAGTTGATTGCATCAACCCCTGTACTCAGCTGGTATTTTATTGACCCCCAAAGAATGATAGGAAAAGTTGGCCTTGGTGGAATTTGAACTCAGAACGTAAAAAGTTGGAAGGAATGCTGCTTTGCACTTTGTCCAATGTTCTAATAATTCTACTGGATAACCAATTTAATAATGATACTTCTTTCTGCTAATAGGTACAAGGTCTGAAATTTTGAGGGTGGAGGCTAGTCAATTATATCAAGCCCCGTGCTCAGAAGGTACTTATCTTATCAACCTAGAAAGGATGAAAGGCAATATTGACCTCAGCAAAATTTGACCTCAGAAGAAATGCCACTAAGTATTTTCTTCAACAAGCTAACTATTCTGCTAGCTCACTACCCTAATAATATTAATAATAATAATGATAATGCTGATGACATATTGATTTCATTATTTCAGAAATAGTTTAATGTTGAGGAAAATTTAAGAATGGTATCAACATAATAGCAATAAATGATAAACAAATTATTAATCATCATTAATTTAGGTCCATTTTCACTTATTTTTTTTTGCATCAATTAAACTGATCTTCCCCAGTACAGTTTATCACCATGTATTAGTCATTTGTTACCCGTTTCCTTTGTGAAGTTCTGCATTCTGAGATCAGATTTAACTGTTTCTTCTTTGGTCTTCTACAGGATCCTTTTGCACAGAACATTTGTCGCTTTATTAAACACTAATCCTTCTTATGCATTCCCTGTCTGCAGCCTGTGTGATCATTCTTGCAGATGACCTCTAATTCCTCTTAAATACATTATTTTTCTCTTGGGCTCATCTGTGCTGTCATTCATTTACGTTAACACTACACATCTAGCAAAACATGCTAGCTTTCCTTCCCAAAAATAATCTAAAATGTGCTTTAAATGCATATGAAAAAATTAAAATGTAATTGACAGTTACACACAAGCACACATTTAATCTTATTAGAAAGACACATCAATGTAATGTCCATGCCCTTCTCAATAATACTGGTAACCTAACTGAGGTATAATGGCTTGTGAGTTAAACCAAAACCTACAGTTGAGGATTTCCAGTAATACTTCAATGCTTACCAGTATTATTTACAACATTGAAAAATAGAAGTTAAATTGTCACTTTTACCAACATTTATTGCCCTTTATAGCTTCAATAAATTAACATCTTCAACAATTGAATGAAAAACAAAATTAAATGATTATTTTTTCCAAATTAAATGTTAAGTATTTTAGTAATTAACTTGTTTAAAAACAAAATATAATAACTAATGTTAAAATATAATGATGAGGGTTAATGGTAAATAGAATATTGAATTAACTTTTCCTTTTTTTTTTAATTAATTTTTGATGCCATTAAGTATTAGATAATAAAGAAAACAATGGGCAGAGAAAACATGTTAATTTATAACAAGGAACAACAATGTACTAATTAAATCAATGGATAACAGCTTGCATCCTCCAGTAATGTAACAATGTTATTGGCAGAACAAGAAAGAGTTGATGATGATGATGATGATAAGAATGATGATGTCTAAGATGTATTTTGTAAAGGATCTGATATAGTTTGTTGTAAAATTTATCCCCAGTATTAAATGTTACATATTTAATTGGATCCCCATCCCACCAACTCTGCACGTAGAGAGATAAAAAACAAACCTTAACTTGAGCAGAATTTGAAACCAAAGCAGTTTAAATACCAAACTGTGAGTACTTTATAGCATTAACATCCAATCTAGCTTTCAATCAACCACACCAGTTTTACAGTCTGCAAAAATAATACTGATGATGATGATAATTACAATGGTAATGATGACAATGATGATGATAGGTGGTGATTCCTTCTACTGGCAAAAGAACACACATTTCTAAAATCTCAGTATATGACTCTAGAAAGCTGAAAAAGTATACAGGAAAACACTGTATTTCACCCTTTAACATTTAAACCAGCCATATCTGGCCCAAATATTCTACCTGATATATACAATCAAAGTTACAAGATAATGCATGATTAATTCAAAACAATGTGAATAAATAAATTATGCATTACACATTTGATAGTAATCTGAGTGCTAAATGGCTAATAGCAGCAAGTTGAATTTTTCAGACCAAAATTTACAGTCAAATAAAGGTTGTTTAACTTACACACCAAGACAAACTTGGAGGATCAAAGATTCCATATGAAATGCAGCAGGACTAAGGAAGACAATAATGATGTTTGACTATTTACACTATATATTATGTTAATTTGTAAGCTGGGAAATATGGTAACTAAAGACTTCAGATTGTTTAAATAATAATCCTTCCTAGTAAAGGCACAATGTCTGAAATTTTAGGAAAGGAGGCTATTCACTTATATTGATTCATGCTCAACTGCTATTTAAGTTTACTGACCATGAAAGAATTTGAACTCAGAACATAAAGATGGACAAAATACCACTAAGCATTTTCATACTTTGCATTCTGAAATACCAGCATTTTGGCTGGTGTATAAATGATTCTGCCAACTAGCCACCCTAATAATGATAATAATGGTTTCAAATTTTGCCACTAGGGCAGCAATTTTGGGAGAGGGGTTAAGTCAATTACATTGACCCCAGCATTCAAGTGGTACTTATTTTATTGACCTCAAAAAGATGAAAGGCAAAAATCAACCTCGGCAGAATTTGAACTCAGAATGTAGCGACAGGCAAAATACTGACAGGCATTTTTCCCAGTATGCTAACGATTCTGCTAGATTGCCACTTTAATAATAATAATTCTTTCTACTATAATACCTGATGTTTTGAGGAGGAGCTAGTCAATTACATCAACCCAAGTGCTCAACTGGTACCTATTTTATTGGCTCCAAAAGGATGAAAGGCAAAGTTGACCACAGTGGAATTTGAACTTGGAACACAAAGACAAATGAAAATGCTGCTTAACATTTTGTCTGGCATGCTAACAATTCTGCCAGCTCACCACCAGAATGGTTTCAAATTTTAGCATAAATCCAGCAGTTGAAGGGGAAGGAGTTAGTCAATTACATTGACCCTAGTGCTCAACTGGTACTTATTTTATCAACCCTGAAAAGATGAAAGTCCCTTGGTGGGATATGAACACAGAACATAAAGTGCAGGAAATGCTTCTAAACATTTTGTCCAACTCACCAACGATTCTGCCAACTTATTGTCTTAACAATAAATGTTTCTAATTTAGGCATAAAACCAGCAGTTTTGAGGGTAGCAGGGCAAGTCAATATTATCAAACCCAGAACTAGACTGGTACTTTATTTTATCAACCCTGGAGGAATCTGAACTCAGAACATAATGAATTGAAAGAAATACAAGGCATTTTGTCTACTTCTCTGATGATTCTGCCAGCTCACTGCCTTAATAAAGATGATGATAGTAATGCTGATGAAGATGATGATGATGACTTCCAACATAGACCATCCCCTTGGTTGTGGGGGAGAGGCAGTATATAGTTATATAACTACTTACATGGTTGGTACCTTACTTTATCAATTCCAGAACAGAGGGCTAAGTCAACCCTGGTAGGATTTGAACTTGAAATTTAAGAGAACTTACCGTACAAACTCCAGTGCAATGTGATCCCATTTTTTAAGCCTAAAAAAACCAATGATATATTCTGTTTTTCCACTTTTATACATTTAAGTATATTCATAACCATCAATATTCACCTGTTTTTAAGAATTCCTTATCAAGTCCTTGAGAAGTGAGCAGACTTGTCACTAAATCTTGTGATATGAACCCTTTGGCAAGATCAATGTGGAACTTTATAACAATTGCTTGTAATTTAGGCACAAGGCCAACAATCTTGAAGGCAAAGAATAAGTCAATGATATCAACTCCAGTACTAGAATGTTACTTTATTGTATCGATTCCAAAATGATGAAAAGCAAGGTTGACCTTGGCAGGATTTAAACTCAGACTGTTAAAGCTGGAAAAAATACCACTAAGCAATTTGTCTGACATGCTAATGGTCCTACCAGGTCACCACCTATAATAATAATAATCCTTTCTATAGGTACAAGGCCTGAAATTGTGGGACAAAGGACAAAAGGTAAAGTCGACCATGGTAGAAATTGAACTTGGAACAAAATACTGCTAAGCACTTTGCTTGTCATGCTAATGGTTCTACCAGCTCATTGCCTTAATAATAATAGTGATAATCCTTATTACTATAAGCATAAAGCCTGAAACTTTGGGGGAGGAGGATAGATGATGTGCTCAACTGATGCTTATTTCATTCACCCTGAAAGGATGAAAGGCAAAGTCAAGCTTGGCAGAATTTGAACTCAGAACATAAGGATGGAAGACCTGTCACTAATCATTTCACCCAGCATGCTAATGATTCTAGCGATTTTACTATAGACAAAAGGCCAGCAATTTTAAGGGGAGCAGGAAGTTGATTATAATGACCCCAGTGCTCAAATGGCACTTATTTTCTAGACCCTGAAGGGTTGAAAGGCTAAGTCAACCTTGGAGGTATTTGAACTCAAAACAAAGAATTGGAAGAAGTGCTACTAAGCATTTTGTCCAACATGCTAATGATTCTGTCAGTTTGCCATCTTAATAATTATAACCCTTTCTACTACAGGCACAAGACCTGAAATTTCATGGGAGGGAGCTAGTTGATTATATCAACTCAAGTGCTCAACTGGTACTTATTTTATCAACTCCAAAAGGATGAAAGTAAAAGTTGAACTCAGATTATATAGAAGGATGAAATGTCGCTAAGCTTTCCATCCAGCATGCCAACAATTCTGCCAGCTCACTGCTTTAATAATAGTAATAATCCTTTCTAGTAAAGGCGCAAGGTCTGAAATTTGGGGGCAGGGGACGAATCAATTACATTGACCTCAGTGTTTCACTGGTACTTAATTTATAGACTCTGAAAGGATGAAAAACAAAGTCAACCTCAGTGGAATTTGATCTCAGAATGTAGCAGCAGGTGAAATGTCACTAAGCATTTTGTCCACCATACTAACGATTCTGCCAGCTCATCACCTTCATAATAATAATAATAATAATAATAATAATAATAATGATAAACAAATAGCAGGTAATATTTTTTTATTGTCTTTCTCATAAATAACAAAAAAAAAAAAAAAAATTATTTTCCATCATTATATTGAATTTTTTGCTAATTTTCTCTTATTTTTTCTTGTTACGAAAATCTAATTTTAATTTTTTTATTTTTTGTAAATTAGCTCATGCAGAAAATATACGTATTTCATTCATCCTTACTATTTTTTTAATAGCATTTTTTTTTTATGTAAGTCTTTTGTTTCCTTTATTTTTTCTTTCTTTTAGGGTTCACAAATGTTTCTAGACTGAATTCCTGTCAGGGTACAGTTACAGATTTTGGTCTAATTTCAATACAAAGTATCTACTTTGTAGACAGACAGAGAAAAATCGGTTGGAAATTCTTTTTTTCTTACTGAACATAGAAAATATTATATGTTTGTTGTTTAAAATAGGGACTGTGTATATGCTCATATATATATATATATATATATATGTATATATATGCACACACAGATTTATCCATATTTTTATGTTAATTTATGATGGAGAAAAACATTGATTTCTTTCCTTATTTTGTTGTTTGTGGAGGGAGCAGTGTTGGGAGTTAACAGATTGGTCAAACAAGCTTCTTTCTAAAAACAAACAAACCCTCAGTAATGCCTGCTATGATCAAGGGCAATACCATGAAGGTATAATCTTACATTGTATGGGAAATATTCAAACCTTGTACATATACACATACTTAAATGCACACATATATGGGTGTGTACACGTGAACATATGTGTGTGTATGTATATATATATATATATATATATATATATATATACATACACACACGTGCACACAAAAGTGTACACACATAAATACATATATACACACACACAGCAATACATATATAGATATATACATATACACAAACACATATATACATATACACACATACACAAAGTTATATACATATGTATATTTGTACATAGATATATAAACATATATACATAATTCACATACAGACATTACACACACACACACACATATATATATATATATATATATATATATATATATATATATATATATATAATGTGTGCAAACATAGTTTAAAGAACACACCATTGACAGTAGTAAATACAATTTCTTTCATACAAATGAAGCTTGAGTTTTTAACATTTCATGTGTAGGATTTAACAGGTAGCTGGAATTCTCTTGCCCTTCTTGAGAACATAGGCAATGGCAATTGGAGCAAATCAGTTCTGAATAATGGTAATCCAAACTGGTTTTGCCATGAATATACCACTGCCTAATGGTAACCATCAGTAGTAAAATAATCAATCATTTCTTACATTAGCAGAAGACTACAAATTGTATTGAGAAGGTTTACTTCATTGGTACTTTATTTTATCGACCCCTGGAAGGATGAAAGGCAAAGTTAACCTTGGCAGGATTTGAACACAGAAGATAAAGGGGCATAACAAAATACTGTAAGGTATTTTGTTTGTCAATTTACTGATTCTGCTTACCTTTGCTTTTGTTAAAAAAACATAAGAAAAAAAAAAGAACCTAAGAGAAATGTAAAGCATAATGTCACTACTATAAGGAAGATGGGAAGTAGTGCACTAATGATTAATTACATATATATGAACCTTGACCCAACTGAACCATGGTCTCACACATGGCTTAATATCTGGACATAATGAGGAAGCTATCGCTACATGCCAAAGAGCGAACTTATACATGTCAATAATGAGATGTACAAGTAAAAGCTGGACACTCCACAAGTCACATTGCAGATTACTAGTCAAGTTGAACAGTAACTCCCCAATAAGAACTGACACAGGGTAGATTGCTCTTTTTATTCGCTTTTGCCTGAGACAATCCCTGTAGTACTGGAGACAAGATAAAATGCACATAATATACATTGTGTCATTGTTAGTGTTGTTGGTTATAGAAAGAGCATCCAACTGTAGAAAATAGGCTAAATGCTATTATTATCAACAAAACTTTTAAATTTAAAGGACTTCAAACTAACTACCTTATATGTATTTAGATTCTTGACAAAGTATTAATGATAGTAACAATAACAAATAATAATAATTTAACTAAGTACGATTCTTCCTTCCAAATGTTTTTCTTCTTTTCTTTTCAGCAAGAGAAGTTTTGTGAAGTGCAAAACTGTATGTTAAGCAAGATGAGAGCTTTATGACCCACAAGCTGGCTGGAAGTGAACTAATTTTAGTCACTCAACTTCTGCACTCCTTGATGATGAAATAATTTGAGATAATAACTATTATTATTATCATTATTATTATTAATGTTGTCATTGTTATCGTTTTATGACAATTTGAGTGTAAAGTATCAGAGGTTAACATTGATCCAGTCATTGTCTGCCTCATGAGTTGAGAATTGCGGTATCAACATTATTTCTTTGCATGTATGAGAATACAAATAGAAGCACATAACAACATTTGTTACTTTATTTATAAGATATAGTTCTATAATTGGTACTAGAATAAAATGGCTGTAGCTCACTACAAGACAAGGAGCTAAGATAAGCTTCTCCCAATAATGGACAAATGTGTCATGTTGATGTTAATGTTATATATAGAAAAATAAATGAACAAATTCTTCTATTTATTGCCACAATTAAGTAACAATGTAAAATTTATTTCTGTTTAGAATTTTCTGTATGAGGCAATTTTGGGAGAGAAGAATTAATAGAAGAGATGGTGAGATGAGGGAAACAATGACTGAAATGATAACCCTAAAAATGAAGAAAATAAACAAAAAAAAAAAAAACACAAAAGAAAAGTATGTTGATTGGAGAAATAATTAGTTAAAAATACTAAGAAGTAATTAATTAAAAAATTATATTATTTATAAGTATAATTTTCTGTTTTAATCCGAAGAAATTAGCAATGCATTCACAGTTGAAGGTTAGCTTCTGTTTAGTAGATTCAATAAGTAACCATTTGGAAAATGATTTTTTTCAGAGTAATTCATGAACAAACTGTTGAAAATAATGCATAAGATCTATTAGATAAAAAAAAAAAAATGAAACTCATCGCTAAAAGACAAGAATGATATATATATATATATATATATATATATATATATATATATTATATATATATATTATATATATATATATATATTATATATATATTAGATGTATATATATATTATATATATATATATTATATATATATTAGATGTATATATATATTATATATATATATATTATATATATATATATATATTATATATATTAGATGTATATATCTTATATATATATATATATATTATATATATTAGATGTATATATCTATTATATATATATATATATATTATATATATTAGATGTATATATCTATTATATATATATATATATATAT
>NC_142939.1:62200396-62210396 GCF_046866305.1 Octopus bimaculoides | reverse complement strand
TAATTCTTTATATATCTATATTCCATTCTATATATATAAACCTATCAGTTCATTGATTTTCCTAAAATCAGAAATTCATCATCATAGAGATACAAAAATGTGAATTGCTCAGACTCTAAAGACACTAGTGTTGGTCTGTGTTGGTAAGACTTGTATTATTTACTAAAACCAGTAAAAGGAGTACAGGGGAACTTGCAATGAGATAAATTAATGAGACAGCAGAGTTTTTACAGTCTCTAGTTTGCAGCCAATTTCTTTCTTTTTAACATAGAGAGTATAAAACTCTGCTGTTTCTCATTAATTTCTGTCAACATTTCCTTAAAGAAGGAATCTCTTTGAAACATTCAATTTTCCACTCCCCATGGCAAGTTCATCGTACTCTATTGACTTTACTGAAAATATAAATTGTTTAAAACACTGATACAAAGTAAATTAAAATCATAAATATATGTCAAACATTAAGTTATCATTTACAAGACAGAGAACAAATTCTGTTAGTAGAAAAATGACAGGAAAAAAACGCAATGTAGTTTTTGGTTTTTTTTAATTAGGTGTCTATCATGTTCAATAGAAAGTTAGTAAAACTGGATTTTGTCCAGAAATAGGATTAGAAATAAAATAGCAAAAAATTCTCTTCTGTTCTAGTCTATGCACATCACACACACACAACTCAGTTTGAATGTTAGCAATAATTAGTTCATAATACAAATGGAAAATATCACAATGATAAACTTTGTTAAATTCAGTTACCAAGTTATATTCAAACACATGAGGTGCCCCTGGTGGCTAACTGTTACAGAGGAGACAATCACTTGTAGATTAAATTGAGGCAGATTTGAAAATTTAGAAGTTACAATGAGTAAAGAAGGCATACAGAGTATAGAAATGTATTTATATTTTTTTTTACACATGACAAAGTTTTTAAAATTTCAAGTAGTTGGTAGCCATGTATAGCATTATTTCATCCTCCTTTGGAGTCATCAGCATGGCATAACTTGAGACATAAATTAAGCTAACTTCAACATTTCACAAAGTTAGACATTTCTTATGGAGAGAATATAGTTTATAATTTAAAAAGCATTCTTTATTGTAAAAAATCTTCAAGGGAGCATTATGACAAAAACAAACAAAACAAATCTGTTTTACAACAGACTGATTTTGAAACAAGCACTACAATCAGAAATGGTAGAATACCAAGATAATAAAACTTTCTCCTTACACTGAATGGTGTTAAAAAATTATTCATAGAATATATTTTAAGTGTCATCAACATGTTGAAAAGAATGCTTAAATATTTAGTAGTGATGATTTAGAACTGTGATGGTTAGAAGAAATAAGCTAAGAAGTCATTGTGACAAACACTTAAAGTATTAAAATGTTCACTAACAATGGATTATAAAACTATCAGTTGAATAATTGCTTCTAATATAGGCACAAAGTCCAGCAATTGTGAGAGGAAGGTGTAAGTCAATGCCATTGAATCCAGTACTTTTTACTGGTATTATATTCTATTGACCCACAGAGGAATAAAAAGCAAAGCTGACCTCAGCTGGATTTGAACTCAGAAGATAAAGAATTGAAAGAAATACTATAAAGTATTTTGTTTGATGCTCAATGATTCAGCTAATTCACTGCCATAATAATTACTTCTAATTTAAGCACAGGCCTGCAGTTTTGTGGGAAGGTGTTAGTTGATGCTGACAACTGCTATTTTATGGACCTCAGAGGAACAAAAGTCAAAGTTGACCTTGGTGGGATTTGAAATCAGAATGTAAAGAACTATTAATATCAACTGGCATTTTGTCAAGTGTTATCAATTCTGAGAATCCACAAAACACTTTATAATAATTTTGATAATAATTGTGTCAAATTTTAGCTCAAAACCAGAAATTTTAGGGTGAGAAGGAAACCTGATTACATAGAATTTAGCCCTTTTGACTGGTACTTTATTTTATTGACCCGAAAAGGGTGAAAGGCAAAGTTGACCTTGGTGGTATTTGAACTCAGAACATAAAGAGCCAGAAGAAATGTTGCTAGGTATTTTGCCCAATGTGCAAATGATTCTACTAGCTTGCCACCTTAATAATAATAATAACAATAATAATAATAATCCTTATTACTGGAAGCACAAGGTCTCAAATTTGGGGGAAGGGATTAAGTTGATTACATTGATCTCAATGTATAACTGGTACTTAATTGATCAACCCTGAAAGGATGAAAGGCAATGGATTTTGAACTCAGAATGTAAGCATTTCATCCAGCATGCTTACGAGTCTGCCAGCTCGCCACCTTAATAATAATGATAATAATAATAATAATAATAATAATAATAATAATAATAATAATAATAATAATAATGGTAGTAGTATTGTAGAAAAAAAAATTCAAACAGATTTCAAACAAAGTTTTTAGAAACATGAAAGGGCAAAAAAATCCCCTCTCTATTTATTTTTTTTTTCTGAAAGAGTTTTAATTCAGTGAATGAGTAATGAAGCAGATACAGAAGCAAACGAGAAAAACACTATAAGCATTACAAAAACTTCCATCGATAAAGAATGACAAATATTCTTATAATTGTCACTGCTGGATGAGAAATTGCCTAAATATGAATGAAGAGAAGCAATAGAGATTACCACCAAACAAAGCGTGTATTTTTGGACGTGCAACAGACTGACTTATTTGAAATGATGAAGGCAATATTTCGAAACAGAAATACTTCCGAGATGCAATATATATATATATATATATATATATATATATATATATATAATATGAAATAACCACTTAGTGATATAAAAATTAAAGTAAATGACAAATCCTTTTTTTTTTAAATAAACAAGTTTAATATGATGATGAGATTTAATAAATAAGATTTTAATTTAAAAACAGAATTTTAAGCGAAACCATATAAGATCCACAAATTGCCAGATAAGTATGTGTAAAAAGAAAGAAAACAAAAACAATAAGGAATAACTTAAAGATCCGCAAGATGTTTAATCCAGTGAGCAGACTGTATCCACAATGAGACTCCTTGACTGGAGAGCAAGCTAACTAAAAACCAGGCTGGTTGCAATACAATAAGGAAAAAAAAAAACAAAAAACAAAGCACTGTCGCATTTTAAGAGAAATCAACATGAGAAAGCCGGTTAAGCTCTGCCTTTTTTTTTGGTTCTTGTTTTGTTTATTATTCCTTTTTTTCAGTTTAGTTTTTACGTTAAATAGAAACCATACCTTTCTTTTTGTAAATTAATAACAGAGAAATGATAAGTGATACTTAGACCGAAGAAAAGGGCAAAAGTTGCCCACTAAGAAGGTTGCCTACTGAAGTGTGAGAGTTGCTCAAGTAGAAGCAAGAGAAATCATTCAAGCATGCAAAAGACAAACAGAAATCAGAGGTTATCAATCAACAGAATAAACTTGCTTTTTTTTTTAAAAAAAATGTTTTGAACACAACAAAATAACAAGCAGCTTAACTTTTGTGTGCAAGAAGCATCACAAGAGTACACTGGAGACCTCATGGGAATGGCTTAATGGAGGGATAAAATAGGATTCATTAAAAGAAATTTACTTTTTTTTTTTTTTGTCCTTAGTCTTTTCAATACTAATCAACATAAAACTGTCCCTGTTTCTACAACACAAATTACCTCTCTTAACCCTTTAGTATTCAGATTATCCAGTCAGATGTTATGCTTATTTGTTCACATTATTTTGTATTAATCGAGCTCTGAGATTTTTATGGTGTGATTGTTTATTTTTAGAATCATATTGGAGGGAAGGTATAAGTGGCTAGATTTGGCCAGTTTAAACATAAAAAAAGTAAAATATTTGGGCCTGATATGGCCTGTTTGAATGCTAAAGGGTTAAACTAATCTAAATTAAAACCTTTCATTAAAATTTCATGTTAATTGAAATTCCAAATACCAGCTTAATAATAAAGTTATTTTATTAAATGCTTCATTATTTTTCAAAACTACCTGAAACAAGGGCAGTGTATTTCTACAGAAATATGGTAGTAAAGAGATAAACTGATCTAAATTAAAACCTTCCATTAATATTTCATCTGTGCCCAACACCAGTTTAATACTGATGAAATTATTTTCCTAAATTTTCCATCATTTTCAAAATGAGTTATAGCAAAGGTAGTCCTATTTCAGCAAAAATATTGTAACAAAAAGGTTAAATTTAAAATTGGTGAACCACATCTGAAAAAGCTACATTGTCTAATGTTTCCATATCTTTTCAGAAGCATTAACAAACTAGTCAATATTTGTTTTCCTTTTCCTTCTCAATGATGCAGACTTGTTAATATTTTGAAACTGTTAAGTAGTATTAAAGCATAGTCACCATTCACAAATGAGTACAACTTGCTATCAAGTACCATGCTTTCACTAATTATTTTAGGGTGTTACCATAATGCTAATGCAAGTGAAGGCAATCAAGTCAGAATGTAGAAACTAATAGCCTAGTGAAAAAAAAGTTAATTCATAGAAGTGTTTTATAAGTAGGTTTATTTATAAAGCATGCTAATTGTAACTGATATAACTCCCACAAAGAATGGTTATCATAATGTGTACTGAAGACAAGAGTAGTTATGGTAGATTGCCTATGCATTTTGTTTTATTTATCTTTCACTATTAGGTGCATTGACCGAAAGCCTTGTGGGTGAATTTGGAAGATGGAAACTGACAAAGCACCTTACGTATGTGTGTGTATGTATACATATATATGTCAGTCTGGGTATATAGATATGTATACATGAGTATGTGTATAAATATATATATATGTATAATAATGTGTGTGTGTGTGTGTGCCTCATTGCCTTGACATCATACGATAGTTGTAAATGAGCATCACTGTCATACAAGCAGTGTTGCTTCCTGTCTTCTATGAAAACATGTCCAGCCACAGGGAAATATTACCGTACTTGGAAATAAATGAAGATTGGTGACAGGATGGGCATCTGACCATAGAAAATCTGTCCCAATAAATTCCATCTGATCTATGCAAGCATAGAAAAGTGGATGCTGAAAATGACGATGGTGACAGAACAAACTGAACAACCTTGACAAAATGAGATTCATAAAATTGTTTTGTTTCTGATGAGTGGATGTTACGTAACAACACTACACTAAGAAATGCCACTTACAGCACTAACTAACACCTGCTAAAGCACTTTATATATATATATATATATATATATATATATATTTTATTTATTTATTTATTTCTGTATAAGAGGTTAAGAAACTGTTTAAGGGAATATTAAATATCCAGTATTACTACTGGATGTGTACCTAATTATTCATAACCAAGTGCTTACTATTGCATGGCAATATCACAATTGAGTATTAGGTATGAGCTAGGGTAAATTAGAAATTTAACCAGGATTTATATGGCAAATAAGAAAATGGAGAGGATATACAATCGACAAATATCAGCCAATAAACATTCATTATATCTATTTATTAAATGATTACAAACAAGTGTGAGTGATACAAATTAACAAATTGAAATAAGTCAATGACTGCATAAAGAGATATACACACACACACATATATATATATGTGTATGTATATACGTATGTTTATAATCATTAAATAAATATATATAATTGAATGTTTACTGGCTGATGTTTGTCGATTGTATATCCTCTCCATTTTCTTATTTGCCCTATATATATATATATATATATATATACACACACACACATACATATGTATGTGTGTATGAGACTGATATGGTTGCACAGAGTAATCAGGTAAAATATTTAGGCACTTCTTAAGGACATCCTAAGCCCATCACCATTTCTCCTACCAGTGACAGGAGAGATTTCTCAAAGAAATGTTGAAACTTTGAAGTCAGTCAACCTTTGCATTGTATGTGTGTACATACATACATATATATATATATATATATATATATATATATATATAGGCATAGCTGTGTGGTAAGAAGCTTGCTTCCCAACCACATCGTTCTGGGTTCAGTCTCACTGCATGGCACCTTGAGCAAGTAGTTACTATAGGCTCATTTTTCTTAATAAATTCTAAAAGCAAGTAAGAAAAAGCATGTTAGTGAATCTACTCTAAGATATTGAAAAATGATTAAAGAATTTACTCTAACTTTGTATTAGATTTACTCTAATGGGGACAGACAGTCGCTTGGTTATATTGGATTAGCCAACCCATGACAGTCTCTCAGTCCGATCTCTTACTAATAGCCATGGGGATGGAAGTGTGTTTTTCTAGAATTCACCGTCTTGGAAATAATTCATTGGAGAGAAACAATAAATAAACTTACCATGATATCTTGCTTTTGCTACACATCATGAAATAAAGGCAGAGGAAAATTTGTTAGGGTCAAGGATTGTTTTCTTTTCAAAATATTAAGGAATGGTTTAAAAAAAAAAAAAACAATTTTGTTTAGAGAAAGCAGTTTCGAATGATTTGACTCATGATGGTCTGGAGATATGATTGCGAATATTCATATGGAACAAAAGGAAGCAAACACTGAGAAAGAAAAATATATATATATATTAAAACATAACAGGAAAAAAAAAAAAAAACTTCAGTAGGCAAAAATCAGGAGATGAAGAAATGCCTAAGCAATGAATTTGAGTAACTCTAAAGAATATTCAAAATAATTCAATACATGTTTGAAATTCTTAAAGAAACATTAACAGTTCAACCACCCCAGCTTTACTTTCCTATTTATTTATTTAGAAATATTGACACATCGGCACAGACATGGCTGTGTAGTTAAGAAGCTTGCTTTGCAACAAACCATGTAGGCTTGGGTTTAGTTCCACAGACTGGCACCTTGGGCAAATGTCTTCTACTATAGCTCAAGGCTGATTAATGTCCTGTGAGTGAATTTGGTAGATGGGAGCAGTGTGGAAGCTCATTATGTGTGTTTGTGTGTATATATATAAATATACATGTTCTCACAGATGTGTTTGTGTTTGCTCCCCACTGCTTGATAAGCAGTGTTAATTTATGTCCCCATAATTTTATAGTTTGGCAAAAGAAACTGACAGAATATGTACCAGACTTAAAACTTTAAGTACTGGTGTTCATCTGTGCAACTAAAAATGCTTCAATGCAATATCCCAGCATGGCCACAGTCCAATGATTAAAACCAGTGAAAAATGAACATCAACATATAGGCACAGGCATGGCTGTGTGGTAAGAAGCTTGCTTCCCAATCACATGATTCTGGGTTCAGCCCTACTGCATGGCACCTTGGGTATGTGTCTTCTACTATAGCCTCGGGCCAACCAAAGCCTTGTGAGTGTATTTGATAGATGAAAACTGAAAGAAGCCTGTTGTATATATCTATGTATGTCTTTGTGTCTGTTTGCTCCTCCCCATTCCCACTGCTTGACCAGTGATAGTGTGTTCGTATGCCTGCGATTTGGTGGTTCAGTGAAAGAGAAGACTGATGTAGTAAGCATCAGGCTTAAAAAAATAAAGATAAGTCCTGGGGTCAATTTGTTCAACTAAAACCCTTCAAAGCAGTGCCCCAGCAAGGCCACAGTCAAATGACCAAAACAAGTAAAAAAAAAAAAAAAAAAAAAAAGATACAGGTTACAGATATCTATTACTAATGAAAATTAAATTCGAATTGTGGCAGAATAAATGAGAAGATAAAAATGAAGAGTTAAGAAATCAAATGAAATAAAATACAAACAAGAAGTTTTCATCAGCCAATTATGCATTTGTACAACGATAAAGAAATAAAACTGTCCAGAATATATGACATACAATGTTTAAGGAAAATAACTATTTTACCAAATCAAAATGAATTGGAATATTCCTGACCCACACTCATGATGTAAGTAGAATTTAGAATATGAAGAAACAAAAGAAGTAACTCAGAATTCCAAAGAATCTCTGGAGGCACACAATCTGCACCATCTGCTTTGCTGGTCTTAGGTGGTTTAGCAGCAGTTGGTGCTTCATCGTAGATACTTTCACAAATTGGAATATTGGTAAGCAGCAGTGAGACTGATGTCACATACTCATCAATGTTCTTATTGTCCACATTTCCATATTTATATGGATCGGATAGAATTTATTTAAGCAGATTTTCTATGACTGGATGCCAGTCCTCACCTTTCTCCAAGTAAGGTAATATTTCCCCTTGACCAGATTGTTTTCAAAGAACATTGTAAACAAAGGACACTGGTTGCATAACAATGACACTCATTTACAACTATACTGTGATGTCAAGGCATGGAGAAAGTAACGTGTGCACAACACATACATGTACAACCTTCTTTCAGTTTCCATTGACCAGATCCACTGATAAGGTTTTGGTTGGCCTGGGGTTACAGTAGAAGACACTTTTATTTAGTCATTGACTAATATCACTTTGTCATCATCATATAATTATCAGTAGTTAGTTTGTTTTTTTTCTCCTGCATTAAAGATGTTAACAGTAACCTAGCCTGTTGTTTTCCATGTAAACACCTACAGTTGTTTGTACAGAAGTGTGGAGAGAAATGCCAGCAGTCTTGTCAGTGTCTCCTGTAATAAAAATCACCTGGGCTTTTCGTGCCATTAAAGCTATGTGGAATAAGTGATCCCCTGCTTGAAAAACAGGTATGGGTTAGAGAGAAAAAAGGCATCCAGCTGTAAAGCAATGTCTCAAATAACATATTCATCCAACCTATGAAAGTATGGAAAAATGGATGTAAGACAAAAAGACCCCCCCCCCATCACCGCCCACCAACCTTGAGTTATTTTTGTTTTCTGAACAATTCTATGCATCAGTAATTGTAGTCCTTAACTTGGTTAGTAGTGCACTCTTGTGAGTATTGTGAGTTCATAGTAACTGGGAAATGCCAGGAGGATACCAATGGAGAATTGGCGAAATGGTGAGAGCTCACAAGATTTTTCTTATATATAAAATATATAAATCAGGCACAATACTTATATTTTAAACACTTTCAAAAACACTTCTGTGAGAATGGAAACATAAGAGGAGATTGTGTTATCAGTGATCAGAAACTTGAGTAATGATGTGCCAAGGCCTAATATAATTTTATGATATATAAATATCTAAAAGGAAGCTGGATGGGATATAATTAAAAGAAAAAATTGGATAATAAACCACTGTGCAAATTAGCTTCTGTTTCATTAAAATAATTTGCTGTGTTTTCTTTTCCCAAAACACAGGTGGAGAGAGGTGTTGTAAAATACTATTCCATGAAAATGTAAGATGAGCTATGAAATACTGAGAACCATGATCTACACGAACAACTGTACACTCTTGTATATTTACTTTATAATTCTCTCATCCCTACTTCAGTAAGCACAGCAGAACTTATGTGCGTGCTTTACTGATGAGTTCATAAAAAGATGGAAACATGTTCACAGTTGTTTGCTGTATTTGGTAAAATAAAAACAATATGGATTTTTAACACAAGTACAAGACTGAATTTTAGGGAAGGATATAGTTGATTACTTTTACAGCAGTACTTCACTGGTACTTTATATTACTACCCTCAGCATGATGAGTTAAAATATAATAAGTCACTGGCTAATATAGTTTTTTTTTTAATAATATCTTAATAACTTCTTAATACTCCTTGCATTAAGTATTATCATGAACTATTTAATCACTCCATCAAATGACCAAGGTTCAAAACAACAAATGTTTTCACTCTTTAGAGCAGCCTAACTTAATATCATTTGTGGCAAATTGGAGGGTCCTTAAAGCATCAGATGAAATTCCTTGTATCTATTCAGGATTTTTGTTATGTAAAAACATTTCAAATATAAACTTTCTTCCTTCACATCATTGTTTTAACATTTATCTTATGTCTGGTCAAATAGGCCTGCTTCACTCTCTTAGATCTGTTGTCATCAAGTCTTTGAGATTAAATATCTAGAGATTTAATTTCACTATTTTAGTGCTTTGTCTTACTCGGTCTTTATCCATAGATCCATCCACGATTAAGATTAATCAGTGCTTCTTTAGCATGTTATTTACTGGC